>NW_005842750.1:378328-384148 GCF_000455745.1 Alligator sinensis | reverse complement strand
AAGGCTCAGAGCTGCAGATAGCATGCCCTGGCATGGGGGCATGTAATGGGCAGTCTCCCCTATTTTACCATCTGTTTGTAGGAACAGGAAAGTCATGGCAGGAAAGACTGGGTGAATTGCCCAAAGCTACAGGTGGGCAGGCCAACAGGAGACCTCGCTCCGAGAGCTGCCCCCTGTCACAGCCTTCAAAAAAATTGACCCATCATTTATATTTATATTCAATGAATTGCATCTGTCATTGTATAAACTTACTATATTGGATCAGACTAATAAATCTCTATTTCTGGCATATCTGCTTTTCAGATAGGAGATTAGAACAAAACTACATGTCATGTTCAAAATGGAGGCTTATCACTGACTAAAGTAAGGGTATGTTAACATTCTGGGTATTGTTTTCTCTTATTGATACAAAATAATGTATTTTCTATTTTTTGGTGTCATTCACTCTTTGAGAAAAGGCTTTTACTGAAGTGTCACTGGCATTTTTCCTGAGGGGTTGCACCTAACTCAGAGTGTACCAAACAGAAGAGTGTTGAGTGGGAGTTTGAAGTAAAACTTATAGAAGCCATACTAGGCAGTATTACAAGGGCGGAAATCCCCCACAACAAACCTGAAACTGCAGGATGAGGATAATTGTGCCTTAAACATTATGCCCTAAGTTCATGGCCACCACTTCCTTAAAAGGAAATGAAATGTGGTAGTAATTAATAACTAGGGCTGTGCAAAATTTTGCGGGCTGTTTTGACTTGTTTCAAGCTCGAAACAGTGAAATTGAAGTGAAATGAAGGGCTTCAAAACAGTCTCAAAACTAAACAAGGCAGTTGAAATGTTTCAAAACATTTCAAGTTTTGAACCTGAAGCTGGGCTTGCCTGCAGGGAAATGTAGTAAGGAGAAGGAGGGGGAAGAGGAGGGAAGGACTGTTCTGATATTGACTGTGTAGCCTGCCATTGGCTGTGATCCTTCCCTGAGGTCCCTTTCAATCCTAGTGCTCTGGAGGAGGGATGGAAAAACTGCATAAAAAACAGCGTTGTTTGAACTGAGCTGCTTTCTGCCTTGGAGTCAGTTACTGAGCTACTTTCCAGAAGCTCAGCAGCATTAGACAACAAAGGCTACTACCATTGATTTCCTACTTGCTAGTCTAGGAAATGGGATTCAGCAATATCTTTTGCTTTCTTTCTGTACCCTTTAATTTTATTATTATATTCATTGATTCCTTTCAAATTATTCCTCCCCCCAAATCCTCTTTTTTTTTTTTTTAAGTCTATTTTGATTCTTTTCAAATTTGTGCCTTCTGTCAGAGTGTGCATTCCATTCACTGTGCATGGAAACACAACATAATTATATTGCATATCATAATAGAGAATTCATATAGGAAAACGCATACAAATGTATCTCCTATTTTATGTATTACATACATACACTACATAAATACACATGCATACAATTATCTTAATATTTACAAATATTATATAAATCAGAGAGAGAGAATATTACAGAAGGAGACAGATTTTCCAGCACACCAAGGCAAAGACAAGACACTATGAAACACACCATGAAGCATGGTGGAAAGGCATCTGGCAAGCCTTCAGGGAGGGCAGAAGAGGAGGTAGAGGGACAGATGTATGTCCCCTCACCCCTGCCCCAAACTGAGATGCCGCCACCTAGCTTCAGCAACCAGGCATGAGGCTTCTATTAGTACAGGCAGCAAGGAGAGGGGTGCAGTGCCAGTGCCACAGCCTGAGCCTGCATCTCTTCCAAAAGCACCAGCCATAACACCCTCCCCCCCCCCCCCCCCCACACACACACACCATGACAACAAGCAGCACCATCAACATGACAGTCTCCTCCACCCACATTTTACTTCCCTTGCTGAGCCTTCCAGTGTGAGAGAAAGAACTGGATCTGGATCTGAGCACCCTAGCAAGGGAAATTCTGAGAAAGGAGGGGGAATCCCCTCAGTTTGTGCTCCACACCCCTCAGGTTTCCCCTAGAGCCAGGTCTCCTTCCCCAGAAGGCACTTCAAAGGAGGCTGAGGTTGCAGAGGCAAGTGGCTCAGCTGAGATCACTCCTCCTGTTGCTGTGCATCTGCCTGGTGAGGAGGGAGAAAGTGCAACATGCACACATGCACCCACACCCCAGAAGTGAGCAGGTAGTGTGGTCTGGGATAATTTTGGGCTGGCAGATGATCCCACATATGCTATCTGCCTGCACTACTGAGCCAAAACCAGCCAGGGTAAGGGAACAAAACACATGAGCACCATGGGGATGCCGATGCATCTCCACAGGCACCACCCTCTTACCCTTGCTCCTCTTCAGCCAGGAGCCAGCAGGAGCATGCCCAAAGGGAAGTCCTCATCTCACTCCAAAGCCCCCCATCTCCCCAAAGCACAGACAGGCCACCCAGGAACAGTGGGGGAATGGTGGAAGTGGGGTGCATTATAAAGGCAAGCAAGATCACCCAGAGGATTGGGGAGATCCTTGCTGTGGATGGCCAGCCTCTCTTCTGAGTTGAGCAGCCAGGTTTTAAGGGGCTCATGGCCCCGTCCTACCAATGCATGCACCATCTTTAGCAGGACAGTGGTGCCCTCCCTGTATGAGGCATACAGTGAGTACTTGAGGGTGGAGCTGTGCAAGGCAGGAGTGCAGGTGGCCTTACAGATGGTGTGAATGCCACCATCACTCCATCTGCACCCATTTCTTTTTTTCTTTTTTTTAAAACCATTCAATACCCTGCTCTCAGAGCTGGAGGGGACACTCACTGTATCACCTGCCAGTAGGGGGGGAATATATCCCTGCTGAGCTCCTGTGTCAAGATAAACGGAGTGATGGGCTGGGGCTATGGGGAAGGAAAAGGCCTCATGTCCTGGGTATGACAACTAAAACTGCACTCTGCCAGGGTCAGGCGGCTTGGTGGGAAATCTGGTGGCACAGCAGCCCCAGGAAATGCCAGAACTGAGGATGCCCCTGGTGCAAGGTGGGTTAGAAGTGCCATAACCTCCAGCAACCACACACATGCACAGTCCTGGCTTGGGAACGCCCAGACCCATCACATCTTTGACAGGCCTGAGGCTTGCTGGTTGCAGTGGAGTTGTGAGGCTCCAGGTGAGCCAAGCTTAGCTGCCAGGTATTTATAGATTGTTAGGGGCTGGAAGAAACCTCACAGATAATCAGGTCCAGCCTGCCTGCTCTAAGCAGGAAGACAACTGGGGTCAAGTGACCCCAGCCAAATGACTGTCCAGTCTCCTCTTGAAAACCTCCAGGATAGGTGACTGCACCACGTGGGTGCCAGCTTTCAGCATGAAAAACCCTTTGTCAGGTTGAGGAAGCACCTGCAGTTGGTGTATGTGCTGTTCCTGGATGGAAGGAATAGTAAAGAAGCCAGAGGCAGGCATGTTATGCAGGCAAAAAAGCCAGTCAGTGAAGATGGAAATGTAGGCTTCAGGGGGTGAGGGACAGACTGGGGTGGGGAGGGTGATGTAGCAGGTAAAAGTGGAGAGGTACCTGGGGAGTCAGCTGTCCAGCAGATTGTAGTGTCAGAATTCTAATGTCTATATTGAGCCTATGAGTTCCTGTACCTATGAGGTTTCATAGTTGGTAGAGTCAGAAGAGACCCGAGGAGATCATCTAGTCTGACCCCCTGCCATGGCAGGAAAGAGTACTGGGGTCAAATGACCCTGTTGGCTACAAATGTCCAACTCAGGATTCTTAACATTCTGGTTTATTAGGCAGATTGAAACACTGTAATGAAGTTAAATCATAAACCTTGGGGCTGGTCCCCACACACACACATAGTAGCGAGCTACAAGAGTCAGGTATACCTATCCCACAGGCGCTGGAGTCTGCCATCGAGGCTTCTTTCAGCGTGGTGTTATCCTCCAGAAGGGGGTCACCGGCTGGACAGGTCAGGTGCTGGTCAAGTCGGAGATCAAGAGGGCGCCACTGAGGGTCACTTTTCACTGTTTTTTATCTGTCCTTGGCAGACTTTGGTGACTCCCCAGTTTTCAGGTTTGCCCAATCCAGGGGTCATTGACCCTCATGGGACTTCCCCCTTGGTGGCTACTGGATGGCATCTGTCAGCCTCAGGGGTCATCCACATGTACGTGCAGGTTTGGGAGTCTGTTGATGAATTTTGAATAGGGCTCTGGGAGCGGTCGATCTGGAGATATTCATCCCAAAAGTTGGTCCCCAGCATTGATCAACTCAGACCAGGGCTTCTAGCCCTTGAACAGTGATGTTTAGAGATTTCCCGATTGCTACATTGTCTTCTATTGATTTCTTCTGTTGGTTAATCTGCAGTTTTCCTAGGTGTTAATTGCTGCCTGCTACTGTGTTACGCATTCGATCACTGATTCACTCACTCTTTCAGGGGCCCGCCTGATACAGGGAAGCGGCAGTTTGACTCCTGCCCTTGTTAACATTGTTACCATGTATAACTTACTTCTGAAACTAAACACATTTAGTTGAAAGGTGAGGAGTATAAAAATATAAGCTACAAAAGTAATGCCATGGCACACAAATAGATAAAAATACCAAAATACAAGGGGAGATACAAAATGCACACATACAAATTTTAAAACACAATTCCTTATCTTAAAGTGAAAGAAAGAGGAAGGAAGAAAAGGTAGAAGAGGAAAAACATATTCAAGGAGGGGAGAGCAACTGCAGGCAAGAGGAGCAGGGGGCTTTCTGCTTCACTGTCTAAAATGGATGGAAAGTAAATAGGACTTCTTTATGGGATCTAATTTACAAAAGATGAAGACTAGGACCTTCTAAGAAAAAAAAGGCCAAAATCTCACAAGCTCCTGCGATTTCATGAAGTTTCCAAAGGTTTTCTTTGGATGGACCTAAATTAAGGAAATAGATGATACTGAATTATGCGGTTGAATTCAACACTGCTATAATTCAGGCACTACTCTCATTGATTTAGTATCACAGAATCATAGAAAATGAAGGCTGGAAGGGACCTAAGGTCCCTAGCATGTAGTCCAAGTCTCTGCTCAAAGCAGGACCACCCCCAACTAGATCATCTCAGCCAAGGCTTTGTCTAGTCGGGTCTTAAAAATCTCCAAGGATGAAGATTTCACAGCCTCTCTAGGTAATCTGTTCTAGTGCCTTACTATCCTCCTAGTAAGAAAGTTTTTCCTTATAACTAATCTAAACTTCCCTTTCCCCAACTTGAGACCATTGTTCCTTGTTCTATCATATGTCACCACTAAGAACAGTCTAGCTCCAACCTCTTTGGAACCACACTTCAGGCAGTCAAAGGCTGCTATCAAATCCCCTCTGTCTCTCCTCCAAACTAAATAAACCCAGTTTCCTCAGCCTCTGTGTCATCTGCGAATTTGAACAGGGTGCTTTCTACCCCCTTGCCCAAGTCACTGATGAAGATGTTGAATAGTGCAGGCCCGAGAACCAAGCCCTGGGGGACCCCACTGCCCACATCCCTCCAGGTAGAATAAGACCTGTCCACCACCACCCTCTGGGTGCAGCCCTCCAGCCAGTTAGTGACCACGTGACTGTGTAGGCATCAACACCACTGTCTCCTAGTTTCTTACTGAGAATGGGGTGAGAGACCGTGTCGAAGGCCTTCCTGAAGTCCAGAAAGACTATATCCACTGCGACACCTGCATCCAAGGACTTGGTGACCTGGTCATAGAAGGCCACCAGGTTGGTTTGACAAGACCTGCCCCTAATGAACCCATGCTGACTGCCCCTGAGCATAACCTCCCCTGCTGGCCCTTCCTGGACATGTGCTAGGATAATTCTTTTGAAAAGCTTCCCCAGGACCAAGGTAAGACTCACGGGCCTATAGGTTCCTC
>NW_005842750.1:361027-378226 GCF_000455745.1 Alligator sinensis | reverse complement strand
CTGCAATGACCCCTGCTAGTTCCTTCAGCACTCTGGGGTGGAGATAATCAGGACCTGCAGATTTAAATACATTTAGTCCCTCCAGAAGTTCCCTGACAAGGTCCTCATTAACCCTAGGCCTGTGTGTGCCACCCACAGGGCCCTTGGGGGAGATATCCAGGTCCCTCCTCAGAAATACAGAGGCAAAGAAATTGTTGAGTATGTCAGCTGTACCGTCAGGTGAGATGACCAGATTTCCTACCGTGTCCTGCAGAGGCTCCATGTTACCCGGCACCTTCTTTTGCCCCCTATGTATTTGAAAAAGGATTTGCTCTTGATCTGGGTCGCTATTCCTAACTCCATTTCCGCTTTGGCCTTCCTAACTGCCCCCCTACATTCCCGAGCTACTGAGATATAGCCCTCTTTTGTTATAGCCCCTCCCTTCCAATGGGTGTACGCCTCCTTTTTTTGTTTGGAGACATTCCCGGATGCTTTTGGTGTGCCATGGGGGCCTTTGAGCCCTCTTGCCCCCTTTGACTCATGTAGGGATTACTTCCCTTTGAGCTTGGAGGATCGTCTCCTTAAGGAACGACCACTCCTCCTGGACACTCAACTCCCTCCTGCTCTGGGACCTCAATGCTTCCCCAACTAGTTTTCTCACCTCATTAAAGTCTGCCCTCCTGAAGTCAAGGGCTGCTGCCTTGCTGGAGTCTTTCACCACCTTGCACTGGATAGGGAATTCCAGCAGACGATGATTGCTATTGCCCAGGTGGTCGAGCACCCGCAGACCCCATACCAGGTCATCGCCAGTGGCCTGGTGTGGCTGTGTACCTCCTGGGTTAGATGAAGGTCCTGTATGTCAGTTAAGAACCTGCGTGAGCAGTTAGACCTGGCTGTCTGCTCCTCCCAGCAGATGTCTGGAAAGTTTAGGTCACCCATGACGACCACATCCTTGGACCTAATTATCTCCATGAGCTGACTTAAGAATTCCTGGTCTTGATCTTGTCCTTGGTTGGGTGGTCTTCAGTAGACCCCCATCATTAAGTCCCTTTCTCCCCAACCCCCCTGTATTCTAATCCAGAGCACTTCTGTTTGCTGCTCCTCTGACCCAGTGTTACTCACTGTGGATGTGTGTTGCTCCTTGACAGAGCGCCAAACCCCTGCCCTTCCTGCCTGTCTTATCTTTCCTGTAGAGCCTGTAGCCCTTGATATTCACTGCCCAGTCATGCGTTGGGTCCCACCACATTTCGGTGAGCCCCACTATGTCTGGGTTGGTGCTGACTAGCAGGAGGACTAGTTCCTCCTGCTTGTTCCCCATGCTGCGAGCATTAGTATAGAGGCATTTGAGGCCTCCTGAAGATGAATGGACTGCCCCCCTAATTCCAGCAGTACCCAGGCCCATGTCACTTACCTGACTTCCTGTTTTGCTGGTCATCGGTTTAGGCTGGGCTGCTCCTGCAGGCGATGCTTGGCTTGCTTGTCCGAGGCTTCCTCTGCCTATGTTATCCCCTTCCCCCAACAAGCCTAGTTTAACGCCCGCTGGAGGAGATCTGCCAACCTAGAAGAGAAAACACGCTTACCTTTAGGGAAACAGTGCAGCCCATCCCATCCGAGCATGTCCTTCATCGTGATGTGTGGATCGTTGTGCGGGAAGCCAAAGCCTGCCTCAAAACACCAATTCCGAAGTCTGAAGTTGACTTCACCAATGCAGGACTCTTGCCTCCTTCCACGTTCGCTCACTGGTAGGATGGATACCACCTGTACCCCTATCTCCTTCAGGAGGCCCCCCAGTGCCTGGTTGATGAAGTGCAGTTTATAGGCTCACTTGTGAAAAGTGGTTGGTAAATTCCCTTTGAGGATCAGGCCTCAGAGATTGGAGACAGGTGGTGTTCTGTTCTTGTCTTTTCTATATTTTTGTTTTGTACTCATTCTGGTGCATAGTTGTTGCTTGGTGTTTCCACGTACTTTCCATCAGGGCACCAAGTGCCCTGATGGAGCCATGTATTATATTGTGAAGATATCTCCATACTGGAGATACTGTTGGCAGGTTTTGTGTCTGGTATCATTAGGGCTGTGCAAAATTTCACCAGGTGTTTTGTTTCAATGTTGCTTTGACTCATTTAGAGCTTGAACCAGTTAGTTGAAATAAAACAAATGGCTTCAAAACAGCCTCAAAATGAAATGAGGACAGTCAAAACATTTTGAATTTCAAAGCTCAAGCTGAATCAGTGGACAGAGGTGTTGGTGAAGAGAGGGAGGCAGAATGATGGAGGTGGGGGGACGTGGAACAGGAGATCCACTGTGGCATGCTAGCATGCCATCCACTAGCCACTCTCCTCCTTCGCCACATACACTGCCAATGTGGGCCAAGGGCATGGCTTCTGTGGCGAGGTCCAGAGGCACAAGACCCCACCATCAGGCAGGTAGTGCTCAGGCCTTGATGGCTGCCTATGTCACCGAGGATGTGGAGCCACTGCTGTGCAATCCATTGGCCTACTGCGCAAGCCATAGCCAGATGTAGCCAGATCTGGCAATGGTTGCCCGGGAACACTTGTCCTGTCCACATACCAGTGTTCTGAGTGAAAGGGTGTTCAACGTTGCTGGGGATGTAGCGACACCCCCACTGCACCTGCTTGGATCCTGATTTGGTAGAGCAGCTGGTGTTCCTCAAGGTGAACCTCCCACTGCTGGGGTTCCCCAGCCTCCAGGTGCAGATGGAGTGAATGCCACACTCCTCATTTGATCTGCACCTATTTCCTTTTTTTTCCCTTTTTTAAGAGCCATTCAGTGTCCCAGTCTCAAAGCTGGAGGGGGGTACTCACTGCATTACCATCCAGCAGGGAAAGAACATGTCCCTGATGAGCTTCCATGGCAGGAGGAACTTGGAGGTATGAGCTGGGGCTTTGGGGAAGGAGGAGGCCTCAGGTCCTGGGCATAATCACTAACACTGCAATCTGCTAAGGTCAGGGAGGCCTGGTGGGATTGCTGGTGGCACAGCAGCCACAGGAAGTGCCAGGACCAAGGATCCCCCTGATGAAAGGCAGGTAGGAGATGCCATAACCTCCAGCTACCACACGCATGCACACAGTCCTGGCTTGGAAAAGCCCAGACCCATCACATCTTTGACAGGCCTGAGGCTTGCTGGTTGCAGTGGAGCTGTGAGGCTCCAGGTTAGCCAATCTTAACTGCCTGGGATGCCAGCTTTTGGGTTGAAAAACACTTGGTCAGACTGAGGGAGCACCTACAGTTGGTGTGTGCGTGCACTGTTCCTGGATGGAAGGAATAGTAAAGAAGGCAGAGGCTGGCATGCAATGCACACAAGAATGCCAGTCAGTAAAAATGGAAATGGAGGCGTTGTGGGGTGAGGGAAATGTAGCACCATAAGTAAAAGTGGAGAGGTACCTGGGGAGTCAGATGTCTGGCAGGTTGTAGTGTGTCAAAATTCCAATATCTATATTGGATTATGAACTTCTTTACCTACTACCAAGGAGACTGATGAAGTGAAGTTCATAGGCTCAGATGTGAAAAGTCATTTGCAAATTTTCTTTCAGGATCAGGCCTGAGAGACTGGAAACAGTGGTTTTTTTTGTAAGAAATGTGCCCCCACAGGTAGTTGGGTATTCTTGTCTGTGATAGATTCTGGTGTGCAGTTTGTGGGGGTACTGGAGATTGTTGGCAAGTTGTGTTTTGAGCTGTAGGAAGTTGGCTTCTGGTGATGAGGTTAGGTTAGCAAGGTTCAGTGCTTGTTTAAATTTACAAACTACTTTTCAGAGCCAGGCCTGTGAGCTTCACTTCATCAGCCTCCTAGGTACATAAACTGATGGACACAATATAGATATTGGATTTCTGACGCACTACAACCTGCCAGACATCTGGCTGTCCAGGTATCTCTCCACTTTTACCTATGCTGCTACATCCTCCTTCCCCACCCTGACCCCTCATGCCTGTCCTTCATGACACCTCGATTTCCATTTTCACCGACTGGCTTTCTTGCCTCCATTGCATGCCAGCCTCTGGCTTCTTTACTATTCCTTCCATCCAGGAACAGCACACACACACTGACCAACTGCAGGTGCTTCCTCAGCCTGACAAAGGGTTTTTTCAACCCGAAAGCTTGCTAAGATTTATTTCTGTAATCTACTATTCAGTTGGTCTGCTAAAGCATATCAGTGAGATTTGCTCAAAGTAAAGGATGTTGTCTGTCAGTGCCATGTCCTTGGACCAACACCCCTAGCGCCTGTCCCTGGTCAGCTGACCAGAAGGACACAGGACCCTGGGAACATCTAAGCCCCAAGGCTGGGGCTGGCAGGGAGAGTTCTCTGGCAAATGCTGGAGAAAAAGCTCCTGCAGGAGAGTAAAGAAAGGCTCAGTCACAGTTTGGCAGATGCTGCTGGTGCTACTGTGATGCTTACTAAGTTTTTATTACCTGTTGTTATTTAAAGTGGTGTACCACAGCAAAGCTGTAGGGGAGAAGGAGCCCTCACTGGGGCAATACCATGTCATGCAGGTGTTACCAAATCTGCCCATTACTTTGGGGTGTGCTCATTTATTAGGGATAGTTTCTAGGGTCTTGGTGATTCTGTCAATGTGCTGCTTGTGTTACTATACGGAGCTGTATTTCTCCCTTCTGCAAGCCCTCACCCCCAGTGGAGCTATCTTGCAGGACTCAATCTCAATGGGACTGGGTTCCTCCAGTCACCAAATCAGTCATACACACAAACACACACAAATTAACGTGACACGCCTGACCTGGCCGGGCTGATCAGCATGGACAGGCTGACACCCTCATATGCCAAGAATCAGTTCATAAGAGCAACAATAAAATGCAGTCAGACACAAGCACACAGGTAAACAGAATCCCTCTGAATCCGGCTGGGTGTCCAGCTGACACCCTCATGGGCCAGCATTCAGTTCATAAGGGCACGTCTGAGTCAAACTGGGTCAATCAGCCTGTACAAGCTGATCCCCTTATGTGTTTCAAACTCAGCACGTCCCAATCTTTGGCCTCTTGATGAGCAGACCCCACAATAATTTGGGCTTCACAGGGATCTTTAGCATAGGTAAAAGAAGCGTTGCTGCAGAGCACGGGAGGAAAGAGAAGCAGAGAAGGAAAAATATACCCAATTACTACCAGTTTGACTATAAAAGTTATTTATTGCTAAGCATATGAAATATATAATGGTACTAGTAGTAATAGACATGCAAAAGAAAAACAAACACCAACAATGACAATACTACCCTGGTTTCACTAAGTATTTGGGGAAACTTAGCTCAAGCTTAACTGATACAGTTCAGGTTCAGAAGTTTATGCCTAGAAAGAAGACAGAGAACGCTGGGATCTCACCTAGTCCACGGTACTCAGGCTGCAAAGCTGACAGGCACAGTCTGTAGCACAGTCCTTGAAGGGAGAGATGATCTGTTCTTCCAGCGTCCCAAGAACGACAGGGGATGGTGTCAGCACAGGGGTTTTCTTCTTCTCCTTCTTTCCTCCTGCTTCTACTTCTTTTTCTTCCTTTTCCTCTAGCAGCACACACACTTACAGATTTTTATACCCTCAGTTTAGCTGCTTCGAAGCACCCTCAGTAGTGTAAATCATTGTCTTTTCTATTGACAAGGGGTTATCTGGTTTGGACCATCTCAGGAAACTGATTGATAATCAGGAAACACTTAAGATTAGGGAGTAACCCAAATACTTGGGAGCCAGCTTGAAATTCCTATGGGTGGCAGATATACTGATGGGATATCTCATGGTTTCTTCAGGAACAATAGATAGCTTGCAGCATCAGGATTTTGGATTTTTACTTGTTGTGCACAAGCCTCAGCTTAGCATGACTTTTCCAGATCTTACTATAGTCTTTTAACAGACTTAAAGCAATTATTGGGGTGCTCATAACCTTTTGTGGAGAGGACTCCCACCAGTCGTCTCGGGAAAAGTATGACAACACCTGGGATTAGGGCTCCAGCAGGCTGGATGCTGTGATGAACCCTTAACCATTGTTCAAATGTTGCCCATACCCCCTCTGACTCGGTCTCTTGCCTCAGCATTCCCTAACCCGGCAACCGAGTTTTAGTCAATCAAGTTTAAATAGGCCTCCCATAGTGGGACCGGGGAATGTACGGTCCGAGATGCCTATTAAACTTAGAGCTGTGTGTGTGTGTCTGGGGTGGGGGGGAAGTCCTTAGCAAATCCAGATTAGAACTGGTCTGATAAATGCTGAGCTGGGTGTGTGTGAACATGGGTTGATTAACATTGGAAGCACAGATTCCCCATCATGCAGCGCTCTCCTGCTTCTCTGGTCCCAGAATTCACTGCAGTCTCTGCTTCAGGCTTTCTGTTTTCCATCTCTCATGTAAATGAGACCTAGGGCAGTTGATTCACTCTTGTCACCCTTATCTGGTGAGGGTCTTAGGTGCGTCTCTCACTGCATCTTAATCAGTTTCGTTTAGGTAGAGGAGGGGAGGGAGGGGGGGGTGAGTCCTTTGTGAGTCAGACAGACTGCATCCTGTACCAGGGTTCCCCAAGAATACAGAGCTGAGACGTAACACAGGGGCCCCAGCACCAGTGAGGATGCACCTTAACGCACATAAAGTCACACATGAGTTTCCCTTATCAGCAGCTTGAGGTGCAGTTTTCTAAAAACCCCAGCACCTATCTCCCTATAGTTTGGCAGGCTTCATGCCCTCAGAAGGGGCTACCTTCCCCGCTGTTTTTATTCAAATCTGCCAAAAAATAAAAAAGTTATAGGAAATTGTGTGTTTCCCCATTCTAGCTTATGAGTAAAACATCAAAACAGCGAAACAGCTTTGACAAAAATGAAACAGAACGGTGCTTTGAAACGAAACAAAATTTGAAATGAATCACTCTCTCAGCAAAACAGAAGTCTAAATAAAATGGTGCTATTTTGCACAGTCCTATTAGTAACATATTCCTGAAGGGAATGAAAGTGCCTATTACCTGACCTGACATCTTCACATCCCAGAACATATACTGTCAGTCAAGAGTCCAAATCCAAGATGGCATGAAAAACAAAAAAACAAAAAAAACAAAAAAACAGGCCTCATCTGGCTGTCTGAACACTACTCCACGTTACTCACATAGATAAGCATTCAGAAATATGTATACAACTGCTCTGGTTTCCAAGATGTAGTAGGAGACTACATTTTCTCCATCTATAGAAACAAGTGAAAAAGAATATAGGCAATGTCATAAGGAGCATCCACTAGACTGCCAAACCAAAGCGACCATATGGGCAAGACTTTTTTCTGAACAACTATCTGCATCATCCAAGGCACAGAGCATGTCAGTAATAGGACACTTGAACTACCCAGTCATTATCTGGGAAGGTTGGATACAGCATGATACAAGGTGTCCAGCAAAATACTGGAATGTACTGGGGACAACTTTTGATTTAGAAGACACAAGGTGCAAATGAATGTTTGTGGGACCTAGATCAAGTTAAGGTGTCTTGGTGCAAGCTTCCTAAACCTAAATTAGGATGTGTGCGCGCAAGCTTTTGCTGCTTACTGGGAGGAGGTGAAGGCAGCCAAAGGCAAATAAGTTAAGGAGAGAAGGGCTAGAAGGTCCAAGGTGGGGGTCCTACCCAGTCTGGGGAGTGGACCAGTCAAAGGGGTAATAATAGCCCAGTCAGGGCTGGTGTTGGTGTAAAACAACACAGCTCCAGGGCTGTGGAGAGCATCTGGGCTTTTCCACCCTCAGGGTTGTGCTGTGAACATGTGCAAGCATTCAGTAGACAAGGTTAACATTTGCTGATCTAAAGGTAGTGCATGGAGGATGAGAACTAACTTTAGATTGGGGAAACCATTTTTAGACCAACTTAATCTCTACAAACTCTTTTTTCCTTCCAGATACACAAAGCTCCTGGGTCAGAGGTGATATTTTTTGTATTAGACCAACTAAATAGTAGCAAAAAAATTCCTTTTTTTTTTTTTTTTTTTTGCAAGCTTGTGAGAGTGTTGCTCTGTCATGTGACAAAAGGACTCTCAGATTCACATGGGAATACACCTCCAGTCCTTCATCAGACTGAAGAGAATTTGAAGATTGTAAAAGTCCTCCTAGGTAGAAAATAAACTCCATTTTGCACAGGGGAGGTAGAGACTGGAGGTGTATTCCCATGTGAATCGGAGAGTCCTTTTGTGAGAGTGTTGCTCTGTCATGTGCAGATTAGGCTGCCTTCTTCCCTGGAGGTGTCCGATGTCAGAGGCAGCCAGGGAGATGGAAAAACCTCTTTTTCTTGTTTAGCAATAAAGACATCATCTCTTTTTCTCAGACCAACACAGCTACAAAATAGATCCCTGATACATGGAAGATATTGTATTTTAGTCATTTGGAAACATAAGCTTCATTGCTAAACAAGACAAACAGACTTTTTCACCTCCCTGGCTGCCTCTGACATAGGACACCTCCAGAGAAGAAGGCAGCCTATCCCTATAGGGAGGAACTGGTTGAGAATGTGAAGGAGGAGGACAATTCAGGTGACAGTGATAATTAAATGATAGAATTCATCATATTAAGTTTTACTTTATTTTCTTGATCAACTGACATTAGAAAAGTACCACTAAATTAAAAGACTGATAACTTTCCCTTACAAAAATCATAACTTATGATGCTCACTTAAAATAGTAATGATCAATAGAATAGTATATCTAATTACTGTATTAGATACTTAGATAAAGAATAACTGGTCTATAATTCTGAATATAACTGCTGTATCGTTGAACGTCAGCTACCATATCTTCTATACTCACGTCTTCCAGTACAGCATCTAATTTACTAAAAAAAAATATATATATATATTTGATCAGCAACCCAATTTTAAACAGCCTCCAAAAGAAAGTCCTTAATAAGCACACAGATTTATACATGAAAAGGCAACAAATCCAAAGTACAGGTGTAAGGAAATATCTTGTAACAGGTAAGAAGAGGGACAAAATAAGATAAAGACAAAATAAGCAATTCCAAGTTCTTCAGGATTTTTACAAGATAAAGTAATTAGAGTTACAATACTACTGTAATCTTTTCTGAAGATATTTTCATTGAGAATGCATTCAGAATAAGAATGCCTTCTATATAGCAAACTTCATTAGAAGTAAAATCTGCTCTTCTAATGATTTTCAGAAAAGTGCTGTTCTACAAACTTTCGTGCTTTGGAGGAAGAAAAGGCATATATTTTGAAGTCTAAATCAATATTTTAAAATCAATTACTATTCTTTTTTCACCTAATTAGATTACTTTCCAGAAGAAGAATTAATTTTTTGTAAGGCTACTAACAGTCAGCACTAATTCTATTAAAGTACAAGCTCAATACAAATGCTTGATTGGGCAAAAGAAAAACCCTGTTGCATTACTCTCATTGTCATAGAATCTAATGACAATAAAGGAATATGCATGTACTCATATACTGTGTGGGCTTTCCGTATACATTTGAACATACCAACCCATTGCACCACAGGAATTCCCCTTTTGCAAACTTTCAGACCAAATTCACTTTTAGAATGGTACAAGATTTACTCTAATGTTTTTGTGCCACAATGACCAAGTCAATTCTTTTAGCAACTACCAAATCGATCATACTCACTTGCACATTAATAAATGTTAAATGGCCACTTCCTGAGTAACAGCACAAGCGTGGCATCAGCTGGTAATAGAGCTTTTTTCACTTGTAACACTAGCTCAGAGGGGCACTTGTAACTCCAGCTCACCATAGAGGCTCACCTCTGAATCTACAGAACACTAGTGGTTCGCTTCTACGCTCCCCAAATTTTTGTAGTATTATGACTCACCTTGACATCTCTTTATTGTATTTCAGAGTAAGCATCAGAACATCAGGTCTCTGCACCCTTCACTCCACCTAAGATCTTCCTTTACTCAGAAGACACTGCCTCCAAGGTAATACAAACAGCTGCAGACAATCAGCACATGATGTGCCTGGCTGGGATTCTGTGGACCATCTAGAAATGATAACCTGCAAATAAGAGTGTAGCCATGAAGAGGTTTAGGAACTCCAAAAGAGATTGCTGAAAGAAGGGAAGAAAGGCTGTTGTGCTGAGGAGAAACCTGGAGCTAAAATTAACCCTATTTTAATGTCTGGAGGATACTGGGTTTTTAATTTGTTTACTGTATTCCCTATGGAAGCAAAAGTGTTCTGGCTACTATAAACTTATCTGAGAACCTGAAACCAAGCTGATTGGTGTATCTAAGGGCTTTGCTACACAGTAATGTTGATCAGGTCCTGGAGCTCTTAACCCTGAAAATTAACACCTTAGTGGTTTTAAGCACTTGTTTCAAGGTTCAAAGTTATGCCACTCCAGGGCAGAATTATCTCTGATTTGCACTGCCCAGCTGCTGCTCCATTAAGGTGTGGCCACTCCTCACAAATATGCCACCCAGGTTAAAGTCCTCCAGGATCTCTCACACCTGTTCCCATAAAACAGGACTGTCCTGGCTCACCAGCTTCTTATAAAACAGATCTCTCACACCCCTTCCCATAAAGCAGAGCCTGTCCTGGCTCACCAGCCCTCCAGTGGCAACTCAGAACTACAGCTCCTAGTCCTGCCCCTGCTCACTGGGCCTCTATTAGCAAGTCACAGCTGTGCATGTGGGAGACTGTCAGAGAAGGTTTCTAAATTAAGGGTGTAACTGCTCCAAACTCCAACCTAGCATTAAAATGGATCAGTATTTGTGCAGCTTACAATGTAAGGTGTAACAAAGCCTTTTCAATAGCTCAACACCATCAGCTCCACCCCAAACTCCTGAATGTTACAGGTGCTCTTTGTTCTGTAAATTCACTGCAGTGACCACAGTGCATGTGAACAGATGCAATCTACCTGTTAAGCCGTCATGTAATCCTAGCAATACAGTAATGATGACAGATAATTGCTTGAGCATTTACATGGCTTCTTCAGTGAACCTCATTGGTAATGGTACTTGAGCTAGGTCAACTGAATCCATGTCACACAGTATGCAGTCTCTCTTAGTATTTGTGGATGTAACAGGCCTTTGCCCCATTACTGAGAGGGTGAGGGAGCCCAGGGGTTACTGGCTATCTCCAGCCCCCTCAAAAGACTTACAATGGCAAAGGAGGCCTAAAAGAAAATGGCCATCTGTTCCAGGTTCAGGCACTGATTCAAAGGCCTGAGGAAGGCAGGAGCTGCTGCCCAAAAAGCAAGTGTCTTGGTGCAGTGGACCTTGTATAGAGGGAGCCAACTAAATTGAAGTGGGCCAAGGCCAAGAAAGGACTCAGCTCAGACAAGGACGTATTCTAACACCCACATCTGCCTCCTGGGGCAGCCTCCCAGTGAACCTGCAACATCAAAGATGTGGTAAGTGAGATAACAGTGGGGTGGACCATTAGTGGCTAGTGCATGAAGAGCTAGAGTTAGGGGTTGAGTCGGGCAGGAACCCTTGCTGCTCTAGGGCCAGCCTCATTTCAGTGGGCAACCCCTAGGAAGAAAACTGATCAAAAATCAAATTCCAATAAATTCCCAACAGCACCTCTTAAACTCTGCCCACATTTCATACTGAGGATATGCCTCTGCTGATTTTGCAGTGGTTCTGAGAAGCTTGCCTCAAAAGTACCTGTGCTGTGGTACTTGAGCTAGGTCAACTGAATCCATGTCACACAGTATGCAGTCTCTCTTAGTATTTGTGGATGTAACAGGCCTTTGCCCCATTACTGAGAGGGTGAGGGAGCCCAGGGGTTACTGGCTATCTCCAGCCCCCTCAAAAGACTTACAATGGCAAAGGAGGCCTAAAAGAAAATGGCCATCTGTTCCAGGTTCAGGCACTGATTCAAAGGCCTGAGGAAGGCAGGAGCTGCTGCCCAAAAAGCAAGTGTCTTGGTGCAGTGGACCTTGTATAGAGGGAGCCAACTAAATTGAAGTGGGCCAAGGCCAAGAAAGGACTCAGCTCAGACAAGGACGTATTCTAACACCCACATCTGCCTCCTGGGGCAGCCTCCCAGTGAACCTGCAACATCAAAGATGTGGTAAGTGAGATAACAGTGGGGTGGACCATTAGTGGCTAGTGCATGAAGAGCTAGAGTTAGGGGTTGAGTCGGGCAGGAACCCTTGCTGCTCTAGGGCCAGCCTCATTTCAGTGGGCAACCCCTAGGAAGAAAACTGATCAAAAATCAAATTCCAATAAATTCCCAACAGCACCTCTTAAACTCTGCCCACATTTCATACTGAGGATATGCCTCTGCTGATTTTGCAGTGGTTCTGAGAAGCTTGCCTCAAAAGTACCTGTGCTGCTTGGTCCATACCTGGAAATATAGAGTAAAGCTGGCTATGGGCACCGCACTCCATTAAAGCTCTCTCTTTCTACTGTCCTTGCAAGGGGTGGTTCCTTAAGCAGCGGTACATGGACAGGGCTTGCTTCTTGGTGGCACTCTCAGGACTGGCAGGGAAATAGTGTTAGGATGGTGAACCCTTATATTTTTCTGCCCTTTTTCCTGATGATTTCTTGCAGCTGATGCATTGCTTACTTATGCTTGCTTTTTCCCGCCTTTTTTGCAATCTGCTCTTTCTCCCACTCTTTTCCTTTGTTGATTTGAGCTGAGCCTAAACACTAAATGGTCTTGGTTTCAAGTTAGAGATTTAACCAGGCATTGATTACTTAGGGGCTTTACATGGTTAATCATTTGTCTAATTGTTTGTTTAATTGTAAAGTAGAGGAACTTAAACCAAACAGGAAAGGGAAACCAATGGTATATTGAAAATATAAAAGAAGGCTTTTGAGAGCTGTAAGGGTGACAATCTCATGTGGGTGCAGAGTGGAAAGTTTCATGATAATTACCTAATGCATAGGCAATTCCATGTAAATGTAGGGGCGGAGCTGTGGGCATAACAGGAGGGAACTGGGCATAGTTTAATGCTAATGAGCGTGGACTGGAAAGTATAAAAGTATGAACGCAATGATGTTCTGGGTGGTGTTTGGTGCAGTGTGCGCGCAGTGGCCGCTCCTCAGTTTGGTGGGGACCCGCCAGAAGTTTCCTCCACTTCAATAAAGCTGTTGAATTCAGTGTGTGTTTGTGTTTGCCGCCTGCTCTGCGCTGGCTAATGAGTATCAGGATCCCATGGGTAATTGGTTTGTCAGATTCCCTAGTCATTGGGCCTCACGTGGGGTTGAGGTTTAACAAATAGTATGGACATGCTCTGATTAACATGATCATTATCTGCCTTCTCTCTCATGTACAACTTCAGTCTTGTAGGTAGACACTGACACTAGGAAAGGAAACATGCTTCTATGCCATTCCATCCCTCAGAAGGAATGAGGTCTTGCCTTGGTGGAAACCCCAGACCAAATTGCCTGATACTTTCAACCAACCTGCACATCCAATTATAGCATACAATGCTCCATTCAGAGAATCTTATTGCTCTGGTTAAGGGGATGCTGCTGAAGAAGAGTTCCATATTATAGTTTTCCTCTAAGGGAACTAGGATCCTTTGTTCCTACAGCAGCTGGCTGCCAAGTGCAAAATACTCATCCCTAGAGTACCAAAACAGGGCATGAAACTGAAGATGGCCAAGTTCACAGTTTATGCAAGGTAAGCTTCTTGGATACCCTAGCCTTGTGCCAGCCACTTATTAGCAACAATTAGATCCTGCCTATATTTCTAACTCAGTTTCTGGAGAAGCCAGGATAGTACTATAATTTGATGGGAAGGAGTGTCTATACTTCAGTACCCCTAACTAGCATCTGTAGTGAAGATGACAAGCTTGCATCCTCTTCTGAACCCATCCTGCTTGTGAATAAAAGTGTAGTTAAATATTTCATCACTTGCAAAACTGGAGATTCATGTTTCCCAGGTAGAGAAAAAGAGTCATGATATGTTATGCCCTCTCTCTGGGAACCTTTCTCTCTACGTGTGTGCAGGCACATGCACCTGTACCATCTTCTTTCTGTGAGGCATTATGTCCTTTCCTCAGGGATAGGTTTATTCATGGTCAAATTCTGAACATATCCAGTAATATGCCAACAGTTTTCCTAGTTGATATGAAACTTTTCACAGTTTCAATTAGGAATTATTCAATGCTCTTCTCCAGTCTCCATTTCCCCCAGTGGCAACAGAGGTTTAAAAGCAACCTCTGCCATGCCCCAGTTTCTGTGAGTTATGGCCCGGATTTTAGTTATTACAACACTGCACTGTGTACCTGTTTCCTCACTTCAATTACAGTGTTAGCCACAGAAAGATGGAGCTGTGTCTTGGTTTCATCAATTTGAGTATGCAATTGCAACTGCAATCCTGGCCGCAGCTGTTTTGAGCTGTGCCTCAGTTCCCACAACTTAAGTTGGAATGCCAGCCACACTAGCAATGATCTGTGCCTCATCATTCCAATTCTGTACCTGATTGGACTGAAATTTTAGCTTCAGCGCCATTGAATTGTGCCTCAGATTTCTCCTCTACAAATGTCTCCTAGGATCTTTATATCCACTGAGCTCTGCCATTGGGTTCATAAATCTCAGCTGCTTTTTAACCATAGTATACAAAACTCTTAACCACAGCATCCCGAATTGGGGCTGGCATCTTATCTGCAGCCACAGTGATTTATGCTTTGATTCCTACAATCTGAAAATGCTGGTGCCCTTCCTGGCCTCAGTTTTATTCCCTAATTTCAGTGGAGATATTCACGACTGCAACACTGGTCTATGCTCTAATTTCCCACATCCAGTTTCACTTTTGATGTGAGCTCCAACAGCATACTGAACTGTGCCTCAGACTGCCTTAGTCTTGGTCTCTGACTTTGGCTGGTATCTTAGTTGGACTCGCACTGAATCATGCCTCTACTTTCCAGTTTCAACAAACTGTAATGTTCTGCTTTCCCCAATAACAGGTGGGATACAAGCTGCATCAGCATTGATCTCTGTCTCAGTTTCAATACTCTTGGATCTTGGCTGTAATCCAATAAATTTGTACTTCATTTCTGCCTTTTCCCTAGGTAGCATCCTCAACCCCTCATTCCCAGTCATCAGCAGGAGGCAGCCTGGTTAAACCACCTTACTCACGGTTGAGACTCGTTTCAGGTGGGAGACTTATTACACTCTCTCTCCCTTCAGCAGGTATAGCTGTCTCAACATCTCTTGGCCCTGTCTATACATTTTTCTCTCAGATCAGTCAGGCTATTCAATCTGAAATATTCAGCCTGATGCACAGGTCCATGGTCCTTTGGCTACTGGAATTCCTGTCATTCGGTACACTTTCATGACCTGTACGCTGGCAGTGTGGTTGCCTGTCAGTGTCCAGGCACTAGAACCTGGAAAAAAAAAATTCTGGTGAAAAATTCTATTTCCTGGGAAGTTTGATTAGGACGAGTCTGGTGAGCCACCCCACCTGTTTAAGGATAAAGCCCTGTTCATGGAAGAGGATCTAGGGAGATAGTCAGGAGACTATCCACTCATGGAAAGTAAAAAAGGAGGTGAAACATTGTTTTTATGGTTACTATAGAAAGCTACAAAAGTAATGTAAAAGGAAAATATTGCTTAAAAGCTGGTCTAGTAAAAACAGAGACTCTTGCTTTATAAAAGCATGACACATATTTAGGTTCTAATTGTTGGGTTAACCCTGCCAGGTACTCAGCACTAGTGAATCAGCCCCTTTTAGTGACCAACTGTTTTCTTGTTATGATATTTTGGGTAGAAAAACTTGCAGACAAACTGTATTTCCCAATTAAAAAAACTGTACATGTCACTTGATTTTTTTTTTTTCATTAGGTGTTTGCCATTTGGGTAATTATTATTGTTCTGAAATAGAATAAGACAAAGGATGAAACTCATGCTCATCACTGAAGATTCCAGGTGCAATCCCTACATCTGGGAATATCACTGTCAGTTCCACTGCATAAATGTGTTTGGAGAGTTAAAACCAAATATCTAACATAGTGGTTTTCAACCAGTGGTCTGTGGATGCCTGGGTGTCTGCAGACTGTCTAAGGGGTCCAAGAAGGATAACTATGATAAATCAAAAGTATATGAACACCCATACTTACAATTTAAAGGGGTTCGCACCTATTCAAAATTTACAAAGAAGTCTCACCTCCTTTCGGAATTTTTTAGGGGTCCTTAAATGGGAAAAAAAAAAAAAAGTTGAAAACCACTGATCTAAGACATCTGAACTGTTTCCTTCTATTTTTAAAACAAATATGAACACAAACAAAAGACAGACCAAAGTTAGACCAATTCTGATAGGAAGTCAATGAAGATAATATTCTTGTCTATTCAAAATAATACACTTCTGTTCCCATATATGGAATAGAATAATTGGTCTTCAGATAAATTCTCCCTTCTATCTCCTGGGATAAATGATTAAATCACCATGAAAATTTACTATACCATGAACAAACTTGAAGTTCTTTATTGCCTCATTTTTGAAAATGAGATGTACTTTTAAGGAAAACTCTGCAAATCAATCAAGGGAAGAAAACTAAAACTTAATTGAAATTCTTTGGTATTCTGTAAGTCTCTTATGCCACATGTTTGCAAGAGTGAAAACAGAGACACAGATTCCTGATTTATGTCTTTCAGTAGGTCAACCACTTTTACAGTAAAATGAGGACAGGAAGACTTACTCTCCTATCTCATAGATATATGAAAGAATTAACAAGCTAAGATCATAAAGGCCTGAGATTAAAAAGTGTGAATATTGTATTATATCATTACATTAAGATAAATTCTTGTTTTGGGGTTTCATAAAATATTTTTTAAAGAGGAAAAACTACAGAACTTTTTGGTAGATATTCTCAAGTATATCTATCTAATCTGTGCCTTACTCTACTTAGTCTTATTAAAGCTAGGTATATATTAACCCAGCAGAAAGGGCAAAAACTAAAGCTTTCTCAATATGACCTTTATCTTTCCTTGAATCTGGGAGTGTTAGCAGAACTAAGGCAGGAAACCTGGAGTTCTGTTTTGACCTGGTTCCAGGTTTGACTTTAAACATGTGGTATCTGTCACAACCCAAAGTTGTGTTTTTTCTTGTTTGTGTGTGCTTCGGCATTGCTAAATCATGTTCCCGCCAACTTGCAGCTCTTTTGCACGGTGGAGTGTTCTGTTGCAATTAAGAACCCGCGTGCAGGAGTTTTTCCCGCCAGTTCTGTAGCTTTCTTTGCATAGTGCATTCCTTTTGCATTATAGTGATGCACGATGCAAAGGAGTTCCTGCCATTTGTATTTAGATTCGTGCCACATTATTGGCCGGTTCTAAAT
>NW_005842750.1:357156-359798 GCF_000455745.1 Alligator sinensis | reverse complement strand
GTTTGAAAGCCCAGTTGCAGATGGCTGTTCAGGCAGTCAAAGAAGCGGCTGAGGAAAAGGGACCTGAGGCGCCGGTCCAAGATGGCGCCGAGCAAGAGGGAGACGGCGTGGAAGAACCGGAAAAGAAGGGTGGAGCTTCGGAGGAACCCGCGAGAGTTCGGTCGGCAACTCAGCCCATCAACGTAGCGTCGTCACCGGCAAGTCCGCCTAGCGACGCAGCGACGCCCCTACCGACCACGCCTTCCTGCCGTCGAAGGAGAGAGTTAAGCGGAGGAGTGCATCCGCCCCTCCTGCCTGAAGTAATACTAGCAGCGATGACTCCCGCAGCAGCAGTTCAGCCTATGACAGCATCGACTCCCGAAAGAGCAGCTCTCCCTACAACAACGACTGATTGAGTTGCTACTGCTTACTATGCTCGCACCAGAACTGAGTTACAGTATTTGTGTGGAGCATCAAGGATCCAACCTGAAGAGACTCTAGCTGTATGGTTAGGACGTTTGGTCATGGAACTTGGATCTGACCCGCTTAACCCGGAAGAAGCAAGCTTCCTAGTTAGACAAGCCTCGTGAAGTAGAGGACATGTCACCGACATCAACACGGTAACAGCTAGTACTCACTGGCCTATTCCACTGCCAGCGCTTGTTGCAGGACTGATTAGTCAAAAGGCCCACATATGGCATGCGGGACGACCAGAATATACCGGTGCAGAACATCTTATGGTAGCGCTGGTCGGCGTCTCATACTGTACCTGGAACCCAGGAGCGTGTGCGCTGGGACTGACACCACTCCAGCAAATAAGACCATGGCCTCACCGTCACTTGCGAGATCCTGGAACTGTTCCACTAACCTCTCACAGTTTGGATAACTGTTTCGAGATCTATGGACAGAAGAACATTGTCGTCCTTCGGATTCTGCTCAGCTCAATGGTAAACCAACCCGTGAGTAATCTCCTTTGTCAGTTGTCGCGACTGCGTGTCCTGATGGAGCCCGGATCATATCTTGATCAGGATTGTCAACACCCAACCAGACCTCAAGACGCCAGACATCGTGAGTCCAACCAACCACAGAGAACCCTGGAGGAGCAATACATGTTTGAATTTCTCCTGCAGCGTTCTGGACTCATGAAGAAACAGCTTCGGATCTTAGGAGACGCGAGCCAATGGTGATTGGCTTATGAGTTAGGTTTCCGTTATTTAGAAGAACCAGATGATGGATCCTCAACGGTTTCATCCAATTGAGTTAGGAAAAATTTTTAAGTTTATTAAATAAGATCATTAATCTGTTTTATAAGTTTTATTTACGGATCTGGAATTCAGAGTGCGTGGCAAAGAGAAGCCCTGAGAGGGATAACATCATTGAAGGAAGCGAGGGCCTGACGTATGACTTCGCCATGACGCCCACTGAAGCCCTGATCGTGCAGTTCTTCGTTATAAATTTAATTATGTGTATATGTATGTATATGGGTTATTGTTTGATTTGATTTTTGGAGGACGAATTCCTTGTGTTGGCAAATTTTGTGTTTGCTCGTTTGGCTCAGCAACCCGTAGTGGGAGTTCATAACAACTTGAGTGACGAGCGTGTGGTCTGATACAGTTGTGCCTTCAACGAGGGGGGATATCCCAATCTAAAGTTCCGATTATGTGTTTGTGTTGATTATTGTTTTTTGATTGTTCTGTAACTCAATTCCAGGGCAGCAAATTTTATGTTTGTTTATTTGTTTATTTGCATGTTTGCTCGTTTGACGACTCATGACAAGGTTCTTGATCATAATTTAGCTATGCTTTCAGCAGGGGGGGATGTCACAACCCAAAGTTGTAGTTTTTCTTGTTTGTGTGTGCTTCGGCATTGCTAAATCATGTTCCCGCCAAATTGCAGCTCTTTTGCACGGTGGAGTGTTCTGTTGCAATTAAGAACCTGCGTGCAGGAGTTTTTCCCGCCAGTTATGTAGCTTTCTTTGCATAGTGCATGTCTTTTGCATTATAGTGATGCACGATGCAAAGGAGTTCCCACCACTTGTATTGAGATTTCTGCCACATTATTGGCCAGTCTTAATATAGGCACACATGGCGGCTAGCTATTGGCTTGCTAGCCGCACAAAAGGCTTCCGTAGTTTCCGCCCAAAAAAGGGTAGTTTCCGCCCAAGTCGGAGAGAGACAGAAAGCACGTGGAGTTCGGGAAAGGAGTGTGAGGATATCTAAGGGCTGCTGATCCTTTCGAACCCAGCTTTTTCCTTAAGAGGGCAACAGAGGTTTAATTTGTCGAACCCACGGAGCTTCAACAACTCTGGGGGACCTATTTACCGAACCCTTGGAGCCTTAACAACTCCGAGGCACATAACCTCTAGCCTCTCCCCGTCGCCGATCGCAGTCCAGAGGTATCCCTATCCTATGGACCCAATTGTCGAACCCACGGAGTCTTAACAGCTCCGGGGGACCTGGGAACTGAGTAACCCACGGAGCAACAGCGCTGCTCCATGAGAACGAATTATTGAACCCGCGGAGCTTAAACCACTCCGGGGTCAGGAACTGAGTCTATTACAGTCCTCCACCGAGAACTCAAGCGGAGCTGTGCCTGGAAAGCTGACCAGCCTACACCGCAACCACCTTGGGTGTAAGTAAATAATCTTTTCAATCAACCATTAC
>NW_005842750.1:341255-357096 GCF_000455745.1 Alligator sinensis | reverse complement strand
GGGCTGCGGGCCACAGCCTGTGTGCACAAAGACGGGCCCGGCTCGCCCCTGGCTCGCACATGGCGACCCAGATGGGATCGGGAGAGAACTCACACATGGTGACCCAGGCAGGATCGGGAGAGGGTCCACACAGTATCATAATTTCTTCAATCTTTGATAAAGACCGATTTAACACTCCCTGGCCTCCAAAAATGTTCATGAGTATTTGTAAATAGGATTTTTGCTCAGAATTTTCATTAAAGGAAGGAAACATTTAAACATAACTGGTAAGATGACTTAAGGAGTTAACTTAAAGCAATGTATACCATTTCTGTAAGTATCCAGAACACTCATAATTCTGTTCCCAGAATATTGTGTAATTAAACATGACATAAAGTCTTATCAGCCTTTAGTCAAACTTTTATGACAAGCACAGATGAGCTTCTCCACAAATGACTGTTTCAAGATGTCAACAGCCTGAACACTATGAAGGCACAACTTCCTGCCTGAAATAGATGAAATTTTCATCATCTGGACTGAACAGCTGGCCATGCTTATTGAGTTCTTCCACCAGTTCAAAAGTGATAACCTTTCAATCATATTCTTTCAGGAGTACTCTTACACTAACATAATCTTTTTAGATACCAGGATCCACCTCTGGGATGGCACCCTAAAAATCACTACATACAACCTCCCCTCCCCCAGGGACCACCATCCTAATGCCCACAAAACCAGCAATCATCCCAAATATACCAAGAAAGTTATAATCTATAGTCAGGTCCTCAGATACCCCCACACCTTCTTTAAGAAGACAGCTGGGGACATTCACTTAACGAACCCTTTACGCAGCAAGGACACTACAGTATAGGAACAGACCATACTTTTCAGAGCCACCCAAATAATTTACAGTAATCTATCAGTGGTCGGTGAAAGTTTTCGTTCACTGACCACACCCTCCTGATTGTCATGTACCATCTCACACTCAAACGCACAATAAGAAACCTCAAACAATTACAGTCTATACTTGGAAAATTGGACCTTGAGAGAACTATCCCAACCTGGAACTACCTGAATTACAGGATCATGCACGTGTCTTCCCCAGAATGTGGTACATCCACTGAATGAAATGCCCCTATGGAAACTATATGGGTAAAACTCAGCAGCATAAGAAAGTGTGCAGGGGAAGTGTAAAAATAGTAAGAGCTGTGCTACTGGCTCAGCTGTCAACAGCAGTGTAGCCATTGACACTGCCCTATAATTTGGTGATGCCTGTGGCACTCTACACTTCTAGTGAAACTAGATTTAAATTTTGTACCACAAGAATTCCCAGAGAAAAATAACAAAGTACAGAGATGCATGAACATAGGTAGGAGAAAACTTCCCAGAAGTTTTCAACTCTTCTCCTGATCTCACAGTCTTTGTGCTCATGGGAAACCTACTTGGGTCTTGGAACAAAAGTTCATAACAGTATTAGACTAAAGACAGACATTGACTTGCAATCTACCGAAGATATCTGGTGATCTTTCTAAACTATGCATATGATAGTGACTCTTTTCCCTCTTTAATGGTCTTGTTCTTCCACTAATCAGGTTATCCTTTCTACTGGACTTCTCTGGTCTTTTAACTATTCCTGAAAATGTCTTTTTGCTCCTATTTGAAGGCCCTCCTCCAATCTCTAAGCAGGCTTACTCAAGCTGTCAATTTCTTTCCCAGATCCATGGAATGGTATTGTGTGCCCAAAAGCTTGCATCAGAAGCTTTGTCTAAGATATCTCCCAACTATATAGTTGGTTCAATAAAAATCCCTGCCTCTTGCATGTTTCAGGAATACACCGATGACTATATATCCAAGCATTCAACATTTCCTTTTTATGATGTAGCGCCTAACATAAAATTCTTCTGAGGCATTACAAGTTCTACTAACTACTTCAGGAAATTTATTTTAACACAATTATAGTTTTACATCTATATAAAACTCCCATAACTGTAATAAAACACCAATATAAAGTGTTTTTGTCTTTTTCTATGCTTATCCTTAAGAAGGAACCTAAACTAAATCAAGAATAATACAAAAGAAGTTGCCATACATCAATTAGATCACTACAAAAATACAAGCGAATATCTAAATCAATATAAAACAGAACAAGATCAGAACTTGAAAACACACAAGGACATGAAAACTGTCTGGAAAGTCCCACAATCCTTGGTTTGCTACACAATATCTTCAGTAAGACAAAGGAGATTAGACTTTTGATTCTAATGAAGATAATTTTTGTCATGGTCGTTAGATGTTCAATAGTGTTTAGAAAAAGCTATAAAAAAATTGCACCTGGCTGGCTCCAAAATGGTTTGTACATGAAGAAATAGGGAATGTCATGCAGATCGGTTACAGATTATTTTAGAGGATTAGTTACAGCAGTTGCAAATGCTTTTTTTTCTGAGGATAACACTAGACAGACAACAGGTTCAGAATCATCTGTTATAAATTCTAATTCTGCATCAGGCACAGGCCCATCAATTTGTGTCTAATTATATTCTTCCATGTGAGATATAAACTACCTCAGGGTTCCTATAATAAAGGCTCATTAATGTGGATGAGAAATAATCCTGAAATTCTTTCTGCCAGGGCTAATGTTAATACTTATTCTAATTGCTCTTATAGGATATTAAAGTACAGATATTTTTATCAATTTTAAACTAATCATTATTAGACCCATTTTTGTAACCCCATATCTTTGAATACTGCATCTTGGTGAGCACTTGACATCACTAACTGACTTGTCAAGCTGGAAAATTAAGAAAATATTATGTTGAAAGTATTTATAGAAAGATTATTATAGATATAAAAAGGAGTTAGGTGCATAACTCCCTTTGACATATTCCTAACTCCTCTTTGTACTTTGATGGTGTCCCCCTTAAAGTATATTTAAATGTTAATGTATTTTCTAGTGTTTTTATATAAACAGAAATAAAGTAATGAAGCATCATGAACAATCTATATCTATCTAGATAGCACCTGAAGCGTCGCACAGCCTGATTTGATTTGGAGGAGATTTGGTCCAATTCAGTGGCTGAATCTCCAAATCTGAACTGAATCAGAAGACCAACTAAAAGTTATGAATCAATTTGAAACTCTCTAAAATGATTTGGAGAGCTTCAGCAATTTGGGTAGTCCCTGCTCCATGCTGGTAAGTAGGATGCAGGGGAAGGGGAGACTGGAGGAGGGGGGAACCCCTGCCAGGCCCCATCTTCTGCCTGTGCCCCCTGACCCCCACTCGCTCTCTCAGCCTCCCCCAAGACTGCCCCCCTGGCCCAGCTTCTGGCCCTTTCAAAAAAAAAATAGCCACCTCACACTGGCTGTTGCAGTGGCCTTGGGTCTTCTGGGGGCTCATTGCAGAGCCCCCACACACAGCACAGGGCAGTGGGGGCAGCAGGGATTGTACCCCCCCACCCTGGCAGGAGCCAGGGAGTCAGGGCTATTTATTTATTTATTTATTTTTAAGAGGTGGGAGCTGGGGCAGGCGGGGCAGCCATGGCAGGACTGGGACAGTGGATTGGGGTTGGGGGATTCATGGCAGAGCCCTCCATGTGGTGAGGGGCAGCCGCTGGTGAGGGCAGGCTTTTTTTTAAAGAGCCAGGAGCTGGGAGAGTGGGTGGGACAGCCATTGAGAGCAAGAGAAGGATGAGGCTGTTTTGGAGATTCAGCCAAATTGATTCAGGACAGTAATTCAAATCACCAAATTGAATCACTGTCCTCCAAATCGACTGAATCCATATCCGAAGTGAATACTAGCCACTTTGCACAGGCCAAATAGATATATAGAGATTGATACAGAGATTGATATAGAGATATACACAGAAGAACAGTACTATCATTGCACTAAGATGGAGAAAATCAACAGTTTTCTCCAAAGTAAAACTTCTGCATCGTTTAGCAACTGAGATTGATATAATCTGTTGGAAAGAAAATTTGATGTAGTTGTGATGGAAAATTTGTGAGAGGAACAAAGCAGTCTAGTAGAGGAAAGTCAGCACAGGGTAAAATATAGAATTGGTATTTCAGTCCGGATTCTTATTAGTTTCCTGAAGGATAAGTTATTTAAATCTCTCTCTGCCTCAGTTTTTCACCTTTGTAGAGTTCTTAAGATTTCTGGATGAAAGTACCAAGTATTATTATGATTTCCTACAAGTAACAAGCAATGTTCTGATAGCCATTTGTGACAAAAACCACAGTTCCATTCACCAATACACTTTCTTCTGGAAATGACATTCAATGTACATTTAAATTTTGGTGCTAAAAGAGAATGCCCACATACTTTTTAGTGATGGAAGAGGCACTTTGTTGCATACCTTGTCAGACTGCAATATACCACTAGCTCAGGGGCTGCTATCATTTAAATGGATGACAAGATGCATTTGTCATAGTGTACACACTATACAGCTGCCTAGATAAATAAAATATATTATGTCCAAAAAACCTTGGGGTTTTTTTTGAGTTTGTCAGAGTGGAGGGGAAAAAACCAGAAATAAGAGTTTCTCACTGGGAATTCTAAAACAATAGCTGATTGAGAAATGAAGCTGCATTTAAAGCAGTACTTGTGATAGAAATGACAATATCTTCATAAAAGAACACTGAACAATAAATATATTTAAGATTGATACAAAGAGGCTGAGCATTCAATAAAGTGAGGGAGGGCTCACAAATATATTACAGCTTTGATATTATCAATAAAAAGGAGCAGTAGAAAAGCCATCCAGTTTGCCACATGTTCCAGCACATGGACTCAGCCACTGTGCCACTGGCACTTCTGTTGCTGTGCTGCTGACTGGCTGCTGGGAGACCCCTCCCCCCATGCCCATCTGGCCACCAGGGGACTCTTGCCTTCTTGACAGACTGCCAGGGGTACACTGATCCCAAAAGGTTGAAAACTCGTGCAATAAAGAATGGACAAGGGTTTTTGTAGAGAGAAATTTCCACTTAAACAGCAGCAAGCATGATATCTTCCTCTTTCTCTCTGATGTGGAAAAGCAATGCTATTAAACCCAAATAAATGGAAAGTTATAAAAAATTAATAGAGTGCAACTCCATTAGGAATCTGTTAGGGTTATAACAATGTTTGCTGTTTCTTCCTACAGATTACAGTATGATACGGGGACAGAAATTCAAGGTACATTTAAATACTAGTACTCCATGTTGGATAGATCAGATAGGATGGAGTAAAAAATAAGGAAGAAGCTTTGCCAATTAATCCATGTACTAGGATTAACAGTTGGTGGCCCTTCTACTCATAAAATATGTATCTTAAAGATTTACAACCTACGGAGGTTCACCTTCTGTAGATGATTCTTCTAAGAGTGTCACTGTACCAACCCCGCATAAGAATCAGAAAGCTAGGACTTGCCAAATATAAGTATAGTATGTAGATAGTGTTGTGACTGAATTGTTCTTTAAGGATAGAAGACTCTGAAAGGAAACACATTCTTAATACTCATAGTCAGCTGATCGGGCAGTAGTTTGGTCACAAACTAAAAGCATTTAATGTATTAATTTGCAAGTTACCCACATGCACCATTAGTTTTTCACTTTACAGAAAAACTGAATGGAAACCAGATAGTCGCACAAAAAAAATGAGAAGTCACAGATAACCAGTATTGGGGAAAAGCAAATTATTACTTATTAATCAAACAGCCTAATAAGAAATATGTTTAAAAGTAGAATTATGGGCATTCACTGGACTTCTTCTTTAGCTAATGTTCAATTCTGAACAAACACATTTTCACTGCAATGCTGAAAATGAGAATAAGTGCTTTGTTCATAATAATGAGCTTTAAAGAAGCACTAAATCAAGGCACACTTCTAATACATGTCCCAATTCAAAGTGATGGACTAGCTTCTGCATCTGAAGAGCATTTCAATAATTTTGTAAGACTTTGTATGGACATAAGTGTCTTCACCAGAAAATCAGTTTCTAAGACCAACGATTGCATTTTCAATTCTCACATGTAATAATTAGAACAGCTCTCAATGATTTACATTTTTGTTACTTTTCTGTCTGCCACGTGAATGCTTTATGCTGTGTTGTCTTCAACCTTTTCACAGGAACTTTATTTTTTCCATTTGGTTCTTGCCATATGGTTCTAAAGTAAATTTTCCAAACCAGAAATTTAAAACGCTTGCCCCTGCAAGACTTAAACACATGGTTAAACTTTTTGCAAAATAGATGCATTCAAATGTGCTCAGAATAAAGTATATGCACCAGTCATTGCAAGATCAGGGCTCAAGATGTAAAAGTACTGTTTAGGAGGGTTCTCAGTTTTCACCCTGTCTCCATAAATCAGAAGTCTAAAAAAACCCTCTCAAGGCTGTACTTTTTAAAATATCAAGTTTAGATATTATGTTCATTTTGAAAGCTTTCCATGGTGCTTATCCCTGCACGTATCACAGGGGTTTTTTTGTTCTATGTCATTGTGTTCTATTTTCTGTTAACTCAGAACAACTCCCTGAAAATTTCACTACCCCCCGTATTGACAACATAGATTGTTTAGTGCTGTTTCCTATGTTCAGAACACCTTTTATGACCCAGTCTAATATTCAACCTCTCCTCCACCTTACTCTTTTAAAAATTCTATTTTTTATTTATCCTTTAACCATTGCTCAGCTCAACACAACCTGATAATACTTTAATTTGGTTCAGATTCAGCTTAAAGATAGCTTTTATTGAAAATAATAATCAAAACAAAACCCTTAGAAACTAACATGGCTTAGCCAAACAACTATTTGGTCTCTTTAATTTCATTTTTTACATCTTCTCAACTGTATTTTGTGTTGAACTGAAGATTCTTCTGTTCTTACAGATCTGTATTGTGCCACATATATCTTACTGTGATATAGTAGTCTTACCTTTTAGTTGACTTCCAGTGGATCTCTAAATCAAGGGAATCAGCGTTTTCCCTTGATGCTGATAATCACCACTGTCTAGTCAGAAAATACAGAAAAGTCCTGAAGTTGTTTTGATATTTACTACATAGCTTCATTATATGATGCTAGCCATGCCTTTAACCATGCTGTCTCAACTGAGAAGGGATTATCATTATGTTTATTTTGCACACATTCTCATAAATTTGAATTAAAATATTGCTATTGGTTGTGTTTTAAGAGCTTTTACTTATTTCATTGTGATTGTGTGGTCATCCCACTTCCATCGTTACACTTCCCTTAATTTATGAAAATGAATTAGAACATGAAGTTAATTAGGAAAACCCTCTGCTATCATCAAAGATTAAAAATCCTACATTAAAAAAAAACACAAAAACGGATATGCCATTCTTCTTATAAAGAATTTATATAAGATATAAATTCTAACAAGCATAAAAAATGGGTCACTATGAATCTATCTTTTTAACTATGAATCCATAAATATGAATCTATTCTTTTTAAATTTTCTTTTTAATTTTTATACTCATTGAAACTAGATATTAATAATGTGCTTTCCACAGGTCCATATAAATTACAAATACATCAATAATTGGACTAGTTTTTAACACAAAGCTTGAAGTGTGAGACACTAGTTAAACTGGATCTTGACAGCTTTGAAGGTTTTTAGAGAAAAGAGATGACAGTAAAATCTGGAAATCTACACTGAATTCTAGATTGTGTGAAACAGCAGATTTCACACAATATAGTATAGGGGTTTGTGTACCACATGTGGGCAACCTCTCTGCATGGCACGTAAGAGATCAGGGAGGGGACAGAAAGCACAACAACAGATAGGGCAGGAAGCAGAAAGCAGTGCAGGAGACTGGACAGAGAAAGGGGATCAGAGTGGCACTCAGGAAGGGTACAGGACAGATTTGTGGCATGCCTGTCAAGGGGTTGGCCTCCACTGTTATATAAGCTAAAAAAAATGATTTGGCAAACAATAGAATATGCTACATATGCTGATACATTCATCTTAATATTGTCTGACTTGTTCAAACAGGAAGCATTTGAATTTCAGTATTTTGAAACCATAACTGACCCTAGTATTATCTTGTCAGCTTTTGTAAAAGTTTTAAAATGTCTATTAGAAGTTTCAACAGCATAAGCAAGACATTATATACTCAAAACCTCCCACTAAATACAACTTGATGCCCCTAAAACCTTCTACCTTTAAAGGCAGAAACAATGCATTTAATTTTTTAATCTAAACTTTTTGTTCTTTTCTTCTCTAATATCTTTCATGATTTTTCTTTAATTAGACAGCTCGTATCTTAGACCCCAATCCTGAAAAGACTCATGTGCTTGATTAGTTTTGCACATTTTAACTTCCACTTTAGTGATTACTCATCATGCATAAAGTAAAGCAAGTTTTCAGAGTTGAGACTATTGAATGAAGTGAAGTCACTGCAGTACCATCCTTAAGGGAAGACTATCTTCTGATCTTTTGTGATCACTAGTTGGGTTGAAAGCTGTTCCTTATCTTGGGAATTTTATTTGAAGATAGGCATGGGAAAAATTAATTGACCATGAATAATAACATAAACAGGGGCCTAATAACTTCTCTTTCATATCTACTTCTTGGCAATGTTTTGATCCATGCCTAAGGCTGACTACTAAAAAAAAGCCACTTAGGTGTAAGATTTGGAAGCAGACTTAATTTCTCACATTCTGTTCTGATTTTATTTTGTTTCTAAAAGATCCCCCCCCCAAACAATTATTAAACTAATAGTATTTATGATACATTTCATTTCTGTTTCCCAAAACTCATTTAGTGTTGTAATAGATTGCTGTTAAAAGATATAAAAGTTTTTAGCAATTGGATTGAAGGCATAGAGGACGTAAGTGAATCATTTTTATTTTCTTAATTCTCTGTGATAGATTCAGGTCATGTATTCTGTTATATCAAATCTGATTGCCAAATTGTCAGCTGTAATGCAACTCTGATTTTTAATCTTCCCTGAAGCCCAATTATAACATTACCTTTTGAAAGAGCTTGCTAGATCCTAGATTTAGCTTTACATTCTGATTTCGGAAGTTGCTTTTCAAAACTTGCTTTCTATCATGTAAAAGCAATAAAATCTACTTTTATGGAGCTGTAGCTTAAATAGAACTCAAGAAGAAAATCCTAAAAATTAAATATGCATTGGCATGTGTTCAGCACTTTCAGATGACTTTAGAGATGTATAACGTAAGTGAGAAAAGATATAGAGAGGAAACAGGTCCAAACTGGAAAATGGCCTAACCGGCTCAATGAAAACAAGACTACCACATTTTTTATTAAAATTTGTTCTTAAGATCATATATTTTTTTTCCTTTATAATCTTGGCAGCAGACAGGGCAGTGTGGCACCTTGTAGACTAACTCCTTCAGAGGCGTACCTTTTCTTAAACTACAGCCTAATTCATAAGATGCTATGTTATATTTCATGGCATCTGACAAAGTATGCTCTAGCATATAATTGTTCATACTTCTCTGAATGAGGTAGCCTAATGGGCCACACCCCCTGCATGCTACCCAATTTCAAGCTCATATGACTAAGTACCTGTCTTATTCTCTTTTTGTTTAGAGTTTCAATATAAACACTGAACCGAGTCCATTCCATAGAGAGATCTATATCAAATGCAGGACCCAATGCCAAACCCTGGAGTATCTGGCTATATTTGTTTTTCTATCGTGAGAAGTAACTGTTTTTCATCACTGCTTACAGATGTTAAAAAAATAAAATAAAAATTGTGCTTTACTTTAAACTCAGCACACCTCTGCACCAAGCATGCCCAGAAGAGGCATTGCAGTAGTTGGACCTAGTTCACCCAATGTCTGTATAGACCAGGTGCTTCAGCGGGTCTTGTTCGTCGGTCGCTATGATCTAATAGTTGACTGAATCAGCTTTAGATAAAAGTGCCAGGAAGCTGTGCTGAAGCATGCAATCTATACAGACTTTGCAGAGCCAGGTTGAATTAATGTGCTGCCTCTTCTGGTAAAGCACGTGTTTGGGGTTTTTTGTTTTTTTTTCATGTCTGTCAGCAGCCTCTTTTCTACTCCTTAGAAAGTTTTTTAAATACTCTAAAAATGAAAATGCATGACTTCAAAAGCTACTTAGTATTTTTAACTTTTTCTTTTGCTTAGTAGAAATGACTGAGGAAAAAATCTTTGGAAAATCATGCAAATGAAGGAAATAGTAACAAATGTTTAGAGAGGGTGCTAGTCAGATGCCATGATACAGCCATAGCAAGGCCTTGGCAACTGTATTTTTCAACTTAGAGATTGTCTATCTGATTCTGCTTAGCTTATTATTTTTTATTATCACTATGATTTAGAGTTATAGAACTTAACCCAGAAAATACACTTTCTGATTAAAATCAAAATTGGTTTTTCTTAGAGTTCATTGTGAAAGTTATAATCATGTCAGTCTCAAATAGAAGTCCATGATTGCTCAGTTGCAAAGCAATTGTCAGCATTTAGGAACCCTTCTAAATCTCCATTAAGCCGCATTTTTAATATAGTAAGCTTCTGACTTCTAAAGGGACATGTCTAAATAAGATCTGGGCTAACTTATTTCAGACTGAGCAAGAGAGAATCATTTAAAGGAAGTAGAATTTATCTTATGTGTCAAGTTTGTATCTATTAGGAAAAGAGAAAAATCAGAAAATCTTGTCTTTCTAAAGTAAAAACTCTTCTTGCTACAAGTTATTAAAACTTAGTAAACTAATCTAAACTATGAGTTCATACACATTTAATATATATTTACGTGTTTAATGTGTGTGATAGTTATGTCATTTATGTAATATTTGTATGACTAATGTTTTATGACATAAAGATAGACCACTGGAACTACAGAAAAACATAAAAAAATATTCTAGTAGTACAGCCAGTCAAATCAAAAGCAAAGTATAGCAAGAAAGGTATCTTGACCATCTATAATCCACATTCACTTTCTTTTCAAAATAGGATTAAAGTAATATTTCCTACAATATAATGTATCTTCAAAACATTCATAAATAAAACCACCAAAACTTACTTATGAACAATAAAACCCCAGGATATATACATTCCCAAACTGAGTCATGGCCTTATCTCCTGAGTGTGCCTTTTGTCTCATCTGGCCCTATTCTTTGTCACTCTCTTGTTGTGTAAAATCTAAAATTAGATTCTAAGCTCTCTAAGGCAAGGGATTCATTCCATATTACTATAAGTCTTCCAGCAGCTTTTTCAGCAGTGTAAAATAAATAATAATAATTCTTCTTAAGCAAATACCTTGGGGATGCAGCCTGAAGTACTGAAAATAAAAGTACTGTCTTCCTCGACCCCACCCCCCCAAAAAAAAAGTTTACAAAGAGAATGAAAAAAAAGAAAATTCCTTTCCCTGTGTCATCTTTGAGTATTTATTATATTGTGCCTTTTGGGAGATGAGGAATGAACTGGACTATACTACCGCACAGTGGTTCCACAAGATCTACAGCAGCCTAAGAAAGAAGCTAGCCTACACCTATCTTGCAGCCTCCCCTGGTGTGGAGGTGCATGGCAGAATCTGAATACACGTTCCCAAGATCCAAAAATACTTTTACTGTCAGAGACAAACCCTCTGAAGCAGAGATGTACAGTATACAGAGGTGCATACCTTTCTTTGGGCTCCTTATGTCTGCTCTTCTCACCTCGCATAACTGAATTTCAACTTCTGGGGACAGGATGTTCAATGGACATGGAGGGAGAGGTTGTGTGTATCACTAAAGAGTTATTTGTAAGGTGTCAAGAAAAACTATAAGGGTCTTTTTGTACAGAACATTAGATCTATACCAATTTCTTTGTTTTGTTATACACAGAGGGTGTGTCCACACATTCACGCACATCTGCTTGCAGCAGTATCAATAAGAGAGGAGCAAGTTTAAGCCAGAGATTTTGTCTCAGTGCATATGCCTGGACATGCACTTTGGGGTGGGGCAAGTTGTGCCACTTGCGGCAAAAAAACCCTGTCCAGCTCCTTCTGGATCTGCAGCCAAGGCGAGCTAGAGCCTGAAGCCAGCACCTATGCTGGCCCCAGCAGTATCAAAACCTGTCCTGTGCTGGCCCCAGCAGTCTAAAAAGCTGTCCTGGCAAGCAGTTCAGGGCTGCTTGCTCTCAGGAGCTTATGGGAGGACTGAAGGGCTACTTTCCTGTCACTTGTCTGTGCACCTTTCAGGGCAGAGCATCACTGGACAGCGTCCACTGGTTCCTTGGGTACCTTTGGGGACTGGTGGGTGTGGTTTGGGGGGCTCTGCTTGGTGTCCCCTCAGGTGCACTTATTTTTATGTTTTGACCCTTTGACCCACATGGCACTTCCACCCCGTTTTTGCCTTAGTTGTCCAAAGCATTTTTTTGTATCATTCATTCATTGGCCTCACACTGTAGGGGCCACTAGTTAGTTGGGTAGGCCTTAGGACCCATGGCATTTGGGTTACACAAATAGACAGGAGCTTTTGGGAATAAGTTGGCCATACCCCTTTCTGTCCCAGGCTGTTGCTGCTGCTGCTATCTTGCTCTCGGGAGCTTCTAGGGAAAATTGTCTATGCCCCTTCCTGCTTCAGGCTGCTGCTGCTACTGCTGCTGTGAGCTTGCTCTCAACTTCCAGAAGGAAGTTGGCTATGGCTCTTCCTACCACAGGCTGCTGCTGCTGTTCCTGCATTTCCTCCCCTGCCATGGGGCGGGTGGGGGGGCCTCTGCCGCAGACCACTGCCCCCCCCGGGGGTGGCACTGCGCTGCACAGCACCCCAGCATTGCACTCTAGCACAGCACCCCAGCTTCTGCCCTCCTGTTTCAGCCTGCTGCCAAGCCACGGCTGAGAAACAGCCCAGGGAGGGGACTTGCACTGCCTGCAGGCCCCTTCCAACCACCATCACTTCTAGTGCCTAAGGGTGCCTTGCCAGCCCCAGCTTTCTTGGCAGGCATCCCCGTCTTCACCTTCTTTTTCATCTTTACCTGAAACACACTGTGGGTGGCTGATGTGGACAGCTGCTGCCATCACTGCTGCTAACACCCGTACTGCTACTGCCCTCTCTCAGGAGGGTGGGGGGATTCCCCGCCACACTGCCTTGCACCATCCTGTACTGTATCTTCATTGGATTAATTCCATAATTGACTGTTTGCTCCTGCACACCCTCACAGATGCCTTATCATCTGATCCTGTGCCTTGTTTTTCTGCCTGCTATCCTGTTGCTAAGTGCCTGGCTGGAGGCCTGAGGGTCTCCTGGAGTGAGCTTTGACAAATGAAGCCCCTCCACCACTCCAGCCATCTCTTACACATGCGTCAGCAGCCTCCCCTGTGTGTTTTGCCCTCCAGTAAGTCCTGTGATCCACTCCCCTTGCTCTGGTATTTGTTATGTGGCTGAATAAGCCAGCTCGAATCTCCCCAGCTGTTGTGTGTGTGTCCCCTTCCCCCACCTTCCCCAGGCATAACCTGCCTGGTTTCCTGTGGGGCTGTACCTCCATGAGCTTCAGCCCCTTTCTCCTCCCCAATGCTCCCTTCCCCCACAGCCCCAGCATGCCCCTATTGTATTCACTAGCCCTGCTCTATTTTTGTTCTTTTTTATTGTGTTCCCTCTCCCTTATGTGAAGTAATGGCAGGCAGGAGACTTTTAGGGGTGCAGATGCCCCCACAGAACTTCCTGCAGCCCCCCACTATAGGGATGAATTGTGGTCCCTGTGGGAGGCTTGCAGCTCCAGTGGATGGCCATGGGTCCTGTGGGAGGGCTGTGGGACCTGCAGTGGGGGGCAGTATCTCCAGCAGGGGGACTGTGGGCCTTGTGAGGGGCAGGTGGGGGACCCACCCCTCCTGAGCAGTCCCCCCACCACAGTTCCCCTCACCCCCAGCCCTCCACACCCACACAGCCCTGGCTCCAGTCCCCTCCACCCCCAGTCCCTACTTACCTGGTGACGGAGCCCAAGTCCAGTTTGCTATAGCCTGCACTGCTCCTTGCCCCACATGTACGGCAGCACCAGTGCAAGAGGCAGCCATAGAGATGGTCTGGCCAGCTAGCAGAGCAACTCTTTGGAGGACCTGAGCATCTTGTTGCCTCAGGGCATGGTCCTGGACTGTGCCCTGCCCTGCTTTTTTTCTGCAGGTTTTGTCTTTTTTTTTTTTTTTTTTGATACCTGCATATCCACATATCAAATTTTGAGACTGCACTGCAAATATGCAACACGGAGAACATTTTTTTCTTCTCAGCGTGCCTCCCGCCATGTCTCAAATGGTTTTGAGATATAGCAAGAGGCACATGTGGGCTCATCTGGACATTCCCAGACAGTCTATTTCAGACAATAAACATCAACTAAGAGGGAGTAACATTATGACCATAGAAGAAAGCCTTGCTACGTGAAGAGAAAAGAAAAGGATGGACATTTCTATCAGCAGAGGGGTTCAAAACATGAAGAGTTTGCTGAAGTTTGTTTATACTGGATACATTTTTTTTCTCATTTTCAAGCATGTTACAGGATATCAGTTCACACTTATAACATTAAATGATTTGTCTCATCAATCACAAAATCCATCTGCAGCTGCTTCTTTTTGACTACCAACCTGTTAAAGTGACCTTATTACTGCAGGCCTCAAATCAGAAGACTTGTTGAGTACAAAGCTAAGCAAAGTCAGGCACTTTGCACTGTTTGCATCAGAAAAAGAAATTAAAAAAAACAAAATGATGGTTGGTAAATCCTGGGAAAACAGAAAAATAATAAACATTAACATTTTATCCATAAAAGTTTTGTATTTTGGCACATCAGGTCATCACACACATGCATAATTTATTTTTCTCATCAAATCAACAAAACCAGGATTGTGAGAGAGAGGAAAATTCAGTTTTCCTTTTTTAATACCATCTACTAAAGTTACAAACATCAAGGTGATGCTTAATTGGACTTTTGTCTTCATACATTCAATGGCAGCACACCACCGAGCAATATATTAGTCCAGTATCTCTCCTGAAGATTCCACATATAGTAGACATTTTGATCATATTGTATAATAGTGAACAAAAACAGAAAGTTTGACACAAAGATTTAAAAGTTACTTTAAAATTATACTGTTATTAAATACATGGATTTTATTGCTTTCTGTCTACCTCAAAATCAGTTGTTTAACAAATATGATACATGCATTGAAATCTTCAAAATACTAGAAATAAATTAATCACATTTATAGCTCTTAGTTGTTATAACAATGATGAATGACAGATACTTGAGAGGTGTTTCTGAACCATCCAGTAAATTGTTTGCTACACTGCAGGTCTCATCTACAGATATGTTGACCTTCAATGTGTTTCTGACAGGCTTGGTTATCAAATGTTTGTTTTCTGAAAGAAGTTTGTGCTCTTCAAAAGCTCTAAATTTGTTCATCTGTAAGCAACGGTTGCCAATAATTGCATCTGTTGATAACCTGCATGTCTAGGACTTCTTTTTGCCATATAATTCACCAGCAAAGAATATTAGCCTAAATCTTAACTATGGGATTAGTATAAGTAGCCCTTTTACAAATTTAGTAATTTAAAAGAATAAGAGCAAACTTGCTGTATCTGTACTTAACGTTTTAAAAGCTATAATTTAATGTAGCATGGTCATACTCCTTCCATTGCTAAAGCAAAGCAACTAGGATAATAAAACACCACGACAATCATGAAACAGCAGATATGCGGTCATGTTTTGTGAAAAAAAAAAAATGTCAACACCACCATTTCCCAATAAAAGAAACAAACAACCTAGCCAAGTTTAGAAAGGGTGAAATTCACACCTGTTCAGGGGACCAACACAAAATATACATATGTATCATGCTAGGGGCTTGATCCAGTGAGGTGTTCAGCTCTGGTTCAAATCCAAAAGTGAGTTACCACATGCTTGAACATTAACCAGACCAGGAGTC
>NW_005842750.1:333061-341224 GCF_000455745.1 Alligator sinensis | reverse complement strand
TGCTGAATTCAGTGCGTTACACATGTCCTTAATCTTAAAAATGTGCCCTATCTTTACACTTCACTGGACCCTCTCAGAAAAGGGAACACTGTAAATAGCTTTTATATAGAAAGCAGATTATGCAGCACTAGCAAACCTTACATGGTCCCCAAGTCCTAGAACCAGCATTAAGTCTGAGCAATTTGGTTGCAGTATGCATCTGCCAGCCCCTTTACTCCCACGTATGAAGGGATTCACACATGGCTACTACAAAATTCCCACTGTTAAAAGGAATAAAGGGAGTTAAATATGTAACCCCCTGAAAGAAAATCAGACCCTTAATTTAAAAAAAAAAATTGCTGGTCTTGCAGCAGTGTTTTTGACATACCTGTAATTACTAGTCTTTGGTTCTCATTCTCACTGGTGTGGAAATCAACAGACACCTTAAGGTTCAAATGCTGTAGGGTAGACAGCCAACAATTTCTAGGAAAGATTGAATCTGACATATGAAATTTTAATTCTGTACATCTCTCAAAAGAACAGTTCATGTTAGTCAAGTGGGGTGTGCTCAAACCCATGATCTATGGGGAAATTATTTCATTCACTACTAACTCTAAGCAAGCCAAAAAGGCTGAACAGTAAAGTATAACAGATCAGACTTGCCAGCTGCAAGGGTTGCAGAAAGTCAGTTGTTCTGTCAGCACATACAAGCAGTGCCATGAAGCCAGGGTTATGTTAGAGACTTTAAGAGCATAGAAAACCCAGATAAAATATTATTGCATTGAAATTTTAGTCTTTATATTATAACTGCAGTATAATGCATATAGTAGCAAGACACTGAAATTACCATTTTATTTTAGAACTACAGTATTGTAAAAGCATCATCTGTGTGTGTATCTATAGATCTATATATCTATCTAAATATGTATATATGCAGTAATATATACATTTCTGAAATAAGTATAATAATTTTATATTTATTACGTTGCTAAATATAAGTTTAAGGAATATGCTCTATTAAGCTATGGTTTTTATAACTCTCTAGTAACTCCAAAGTATATTAGATTGTAGAGGCTGTTATTCCAGCTTCTTCCTGCATTATCTTGGAAAAACAGTTCTGTTCTCCAGCTTTTGCTACAAGTAAACCAGATGAAGAACTGGCTCAGCATCAATTTCACACTTGTTTTCCCCTTTGTTGAAATAGTAAACCTTCACATTTCTGGAACAGAAGAATTAGGGAACTACCATTCCATGTGTCTTCCTTTTATACTTAATGTATTTTCTTATACTGTATTAAAATTACCCTAATATAGTAAGATGTAAGGTACATATACACATTTTACTGCAAAGATATTCCATGAGAAAAGAGAAAGCAAATTGTTGGACAAAGGCCCAGTAATCTCCTAGCAAAAATAGTCAAGTGAAAGCAGTTATATTTTCCTTTTCTAACCAGAAGTTTCAACTGCAAATAAAAAGAATAATTCACAATTATTATAAGTCTTTTGGGAAAAGTGATGAACTTTTTTACTAGAATTGGACAAATTACAGTCAATAATATATTCACTAAACATCATGTCTTGATGAATTGATGGATTGTGTGAAGGGATTTCAAGTTTTTTTTTGCATTTAGAAGTTAAGCAAATTTACATACCAGAAATTTCCTGTGACTTACTCAAAAAAGCAGTTTCCTGCAGTACTTGAGTTTTCAAAATCCAAACCATTTTCTTTATTTGATACCTAAACCTGTATGAAAGGCTGCTTTTCTGAGTGGTACACCTAATTTTTTGGATCAAGCTCCTGGTCTAGAGAAGTTTTATTCCTGTGCAAAAGTCTAGAACTGCGCACCATCATTACATTGGAAAGCACAAAGAATGATTTTACATAACTTTTAATGAGTATGATCTCCTTCATTAAAATTTTATGATGCCGCTCTCATGAAAAACTTTTTTTTTCAAGAAATAATGAGAACCTTCCCTCGGGCAAATTTTCTCCATAGTTGGAAACCACTTTATAGCTCAACCTGATTTTTCAGGTAAAATGACAGTTAACAGCCTGCAAAAATTAGCCTTTTATTTTTCATTAGTTCGCAAACATCTGATTTTTTGCTAGATTGCTTTTTCTCACACAAATATATTGTGGCTTTTTCCTCTCACATTGGTACATTTACTGTACATAAGAAGGACACCAGGTACAACACAGGGCAACTGGGTAGCATGCCTTCCTATAATCTCCTTGAACACAAGGATATGGGAATAGCAAACACATTATAAACTCTATTAATTTAAAGATAGGACCAGTCTCTCAGCTTCTTTTCTGTAAATTGGAAGCAGGCACGAATTAGAAGAGTACACTGATCCTTTTCCTAGCAGCAGATCTGTTCTGAAAGATTGTGCCAAAAACAGACTAGAATAATGGGCATTCCTATAGAGCTGGGTATTCCACTCCAGTTTTCCTTCAAGCATGGTTGAGGAAGCTTTTCTCTCTAATCATGGTAACTACGTTTAACTCAGTGGTATACACAGGTATACTTCCAGTGATGGATGGTTCAAGGTAAATTGCCACATCATCAAATAATCTTTTGGATTTTTTATTTCAGTCTTTTGCTTTTTATATATTTTTATAGTGATAATTTCCCACCTTCCTACATTAAAATCACCTGTCTTATTTTGATGTGTAGTGGTTATTGCCCTATTCTACTACAGCAATCTGCATTTCTTCTACTCTATGACCATTTCACCTCAATTATATTTCTGAATAATTTCATCTAATACCTCAGATCCTGTTTTAAGTTATCACTCTGTTCAAAGAGAAGAGAAATAATCTCTTATTCTCACGTTCTGGGGGGACAAATTAAATAATTATAGATTAGAAAAAAAATAACATCACATTATTTTTATTGTAAATACTAATTAGAGTAACCTGTAAAGCTTTTGGTTCAAGTTAAAATTAGAAAGTTTGTAACATACATATATACAAATTTAAATAATGCCAGGAAAAACCTTCAATAAGCTCTTATTACTGGTGAAGAAAAAGTTAATTTGTAATTCTCATAATTTGGAAAATAAGAAATGGTAAACTTATTAGTAGACATCATTTGACTTATCTTTTGTGAAAAGCAAAAGCACATTTTGATCATTAAGCTACTTAATGAAAGGTTATCATGCTGATATTAATTGTTTAAGATTTAAAAGGATTAACGTAGTGACAAAAATAAAAAGACATTAATTTGCACTTAACTTTTTTATTAAAACTTCTATGAATCTTATTTCTGTTGATTCTCAGCATAAGAGTGTAATGTGAAAAATGACAGACAGTTAGGTGTATTTTTAGCTTTGAAAACCCAGAGGGTTTGCATATGTCAAACCTGACATTTGCATATGAACAATAATGCAGTTTATTTGAAAGACATTTGAGGATGATAAATTCAGATAAGTTCATCTTACTGAATAAAGAAATGATTTACTTTTCAACACATAGCTCTACTGTAATGATGTGTTGCGATTGTTATGGTTATACTCTGCTAATTGTGAGCATGAAATGCAAATGTATATTTGAAATGGAAACACAATGGATTCTTAACAGACGTGATAAGAGTATTCCATAACAGCAAGATTTATGATAAAATGAAAATGTTATACACAATAAATATTCTTTAGAAGTCTATCTACACTGAACACACATACCCACAGTCTCTCACATTTTTGTAGTGAAGGACAATGGCACATATTCTTTGTTTATGACACTGTGTTGATTTTTACAGTTGCAGTAAAATAGTTTCATTAAGAAGGCATGCTTCTTAATTACAATAGCTACCAGTGAACAACAGTTTTAATGATGGTAAATAAATAAACCAACATAAATTAACAATGGCAGAGGCTTAAAAGCAGAGAAATTTCTTTCTTTCTTTCTCACTTGACACTTGCATTTTGTTAATAGAATAAATAGATCATAAGGAACCAGTATGGATAAGGAACTATTGTTAAAACATTTTTCCCTGTATAATGCTGGTTGCATAGAAACAGAATCTGTATCTTGTGTTTGAACATAGTAATATTAAGGCATTGAGTGAGTCAGCCAATATAAGCTTTAATGTAAACCATACTAAAAGCAAGTAAACATAGAATATATTCTTGATTAGTGCATTCATATATTGGTACAAAAGCTCCATGGATCCACATTCCCATTATATATATTTGGTTTTGCCCCCTCCCATGAATGAATTTTTGCTGAAAAAATTCTTAACTTCAGTTCTTCCTAATTCTGAATACAAATAAAATTAAAATTATTCCATCAAGCTTACTGTTACATTACTTTATTGAAGCATATAAAATAATTATTGTCAACCACAAATTAAAAATCTATGTGGTTAAAACATCATATACAGTTTGTTAACTATGGTGCAAGCTACAGGAACAGCCATTACCAATTAAGCTTTAATTTGATCCTGGTTTTCTCTGTTTAAAAATCACAAATTTTCTGATAAAAAAAATACCAGATTCTCTGATTTAAAACCCCCTAATCCATGTTTTTCATGATTAAAATGAAACACTGCTATAATTATACATATCAATTGATCACAGTTGTATGATCAAGGGGCAGCAGGGTAGGCTCTACGAGGTGAGGCTAAGGGACCTGAACCTGTTCAGCCTCCACAAGAGAAGGCTGAGGGGGGATCTAATGTCTATTTACAAACTAGTCAAGGGGGCCAGCAGGCATTGGGGGAGTCCCTGTTCCCCTGAGCACCACCAGGATTGACTAGAAATAACGGTCACAAGCTGGCAGAGGGTAGAATCAAACTAGACGTCAGGAGGCACTACTTCACTGTTAGGGCAGCTAGGATCTGGAACCAACTTCCAAGTGAAGTGGTGTGGCTCCTACCCTGGGGGTCTTTAAGAGGAGGCTGGATGAACACCTTGCCGGGGTCGTTTGACCCCAGTACTTTTTCCTGCCATGGCAGGGGGTCAGACTTGATGATCTGCTCAGGTCCCTTTTGACCCTACCAACTATGAAACTATGAAACAGCGTTTAATTGATATATTTACAATTTTAAAGCAACTTGATGCTTTAAAATTGTAGCTGCCAGTCTCTCAACTATTAGAAAAAATACATTCTAAATACCTATATATTTTGGCATTTGATTTTGTCTTTTTTTATCATGAAAAATCGGAGCTCCCCCTGCCACTTTCACTCATCAGGAAGCGGGTCCAGCTGCAGCTGTTCCCCCGCTGATTTGTGGCACTGAGCAAACCTGATATGCTGGTGCCCTGCCTCTGTCCCTACCCTTGCCTTTGGCTTCCAAAACACAATCCCTGCCCCCCAGCCCTGCTGGTGCCCTTCACCCCTAAGCCATGTGGGTGCCCCTTACTCCCAAAACATAGCCCCCCATCCCTGCCAGTGCCCCTCACTCCTGACCCACAGTCTCCTGGCCCTGCTGGCACTCTAACTCCCCAAGCCACAGCTCACCGCCCCCACCTCTGACCTTACTTGCTCCACTTGATCCCAGTTCACAGTCCTCCCAACCAGGTGCCCCTCATTCCCAACCCACAACCCCCTCACCTTGCCAGTGTCCCTCACTCTGCCAATCCACAGCCCACCATCCCCCCCAGACCTACTGGTGTCCCTCACTTGTGACCCAAAGCCCCCCGGTTGCCAGGCCTATGGGAGCAGGTACCAGGACCTGGAGCCCCCTGACCACTCCAGCAACACCTGAGCCCCAGCTGCTGCCTGCAGGAGGTGGCAGCTGCTGCAGCCAGAGCAGCTTCCCCTACCCCATGGGCAGCATGGCTGAAGTGGAAATCATGTGGAGGAAGGATGTGGCTTCCCACTGTGGTCTCAGGGCTCCCTGCCCTGCTGCCCTCTCCTCAGAGGTCTCCATGGCCCAGCAGGTGGGACCCAGTCTAGCAGGACAGAGTAGTGCAAGGAAGCTTGGTCCTGCCTCCAGGAGCCCTGCATCACCATGGCAAGGTGTCCCTTGCCCTTCTGGCAGCAGTGGGGGGCAAAACTCCATGCCACCACTACTGCTGCTGGACAGGCAGGGGGCATCTTGCCACAGTGGCACAGGGCTCCCAGCAGCAGCATTGAGGCTCCCCACCCCACTCTGCCCTGCTGAGTCCTGCCCACTGTGCCCCAGAGGCCCCAGGGGAAAGGCAGCAGGGAAGAGAGCCCTGAGCCCATAGCAGGTAGCTCACATCTGCCCCCACCTGGCACACAAATCTTGGAGAAACACAACCCCTATGCCCTCCATGAGGAGTGTTCCACCTCCGAGACAAACTGTCTATGGCTCCATCTTGCTCTCCGCCCAGGCCTTGTGGCTACACATTCATGCCCTGACCCTAGGCTCCACAAACCACCCCAGCTGGGCATCACCCCAAACCCCAGCCCTTTCCAACTCCCTCCTTCCTCCATCCCTTACTCTGGGGGCCTCAATTCTCCCTCCTCTCCCCACTGAATTACCAGAAGGGAGCTGTAGGAGCTGCTCTCCATGCTGTCTGGCTTCCACAGGCATGTATACACGCATATGGTGCCCCTGCCTGATCACCCTCCTCTTGCTCCCCACCAGCCCCAAGCAGCCCATTGTAAACTGGAAATCTGCCAGGCTGCAATGGGGATCCTGTAGTTTTCTGTGTTTTTCTCCTTTAATGAAGAAAATCCATGCTTTTCTCCATAAAAGGACAAAATTGCCATTTTCTCTTTAAAAAGAAAATCCACAATTTTCCCCTTAAAAAAGGAAATTCATATTTTTCTCATTAAAAGAAGAAAAATCAATTTTTTTCTGTGTTTTTACATGGCAAACAGAAAACCTGAATCTACTGATCACTTAAGAAAGAAAAATATACTGAATATGGCAGAGAAAAATGAGCTATGATGTTTTATGTGTTTCTTTCCAGTACCTATTTCAACTAGCTCAGAATTCTGGGCAATTTCTTAGATCTGTTTTAATAGGGGATTTCCAATAATCTTTAGTAAGGCATTATGAAAATAGCAGATATTTCAAAGTGAAACTGCATGAAAACTTTTTGCAATTTTATCCCAGACCTCTGTAAAACCCTTCTTGCCACCTACCTTTCAGCTCCCTAAAATACATGTGCCTTTCAACAGGAAAAAACATTGTTACACAACAAAAATTTAAAATGTCAGAAGTGTCTAGATTTTAACTTGAAAATAGACCACTCACTCACCAGCTTCCTGCCTCCTCCCAGCTTTTACTGATTATTCTTGATCCAAATGCCAAAACTGAATCAAAGATGAAAACTTTATTTCTAGGGCATTGGAATTTTACTTTGTTCAATCCAATTTTATTTTCAATCAACTTTCTTCAAATTATTTATGCAAGAGTGGATTTGATTCAGAGAGATGACCAGTAAAAATAAAGTTGCTTAGCATCTTTTACATTATACCTAGAATTAGAAGAACTTTTAATTAGTACTTTTACTTCCTATTGTATTAGTGAAATATCAATTTAATGATATACATAGAACAAGGCATTTTTAATGGCTCCCTTTACATTATGCCACTCTATGATACCTAAATAAAGTGTGCAGATTGAGTTTCAAATATGCAATAGTAAGTTCTGCATTTACTCACATATAACAGAAGATATTTTTTCATCTGCTATCACTTTGCCATTAAAAAGTTGAAAAACTTTAATCTCTACTTTATTAGTTAGGAATCAGAGTAATAAGCTGTGCTGTCACATGGGGCTCCCTTCCCAGCTCTCTCAACTCTCATGTGAAAGTCTTGACAGTGCCAAAGGCTGCCATGCCCAGAACTAGGATCGGGGAGGGTGGGGATGGAGCCTCCCTGTGGCATCCCCCCCCCCCGCCCAAATACCCCTGCTGGGGTCTTGGGAAGGGGGAGCCAGGTAGGGACTGTGTGGTGTGTGGGTCTCCTTTCCACAGCTCCTGTGTGAGTGTCTTGGCAGAGGCAGCCTTGTGGCTGCCATGCCCAGAGCTGGGGCAGGGGGAATTGGAGCCCCCCCCATCTCACGATCCCAGGCCAGCTCCCCACAAGACCCCAGCAGGGGTAGCTGGGCTTAGCTCGTGAGGCAGGGGGGGTCCATCCCCCCCCCCCCCCCACCCCCCAGGAGCCTGCCACTGTCAAGAGCCTTTGCCGGGGGAAGGAATGGAGGCCCCCCACCACATGGACTCAGCCTGCTACCCTTGTTGAGGTCTTAAGGGGAACCAG
>NW_005842750.1:329046-333051 GCF_000455745.1 Alligator sinensis | reverse complement strand
GAGGGGGGGGGGGGGGGAGGGGGCTTCCCCTTCCTTCCCCTGTGCATGCATCCTGACAGTGTCAGAGCTGCTGAGCCCAGAGCTGGGGTGGGAGCGGCGGAAATGGAGCCCCCAAAAATGCGGGCCTGGCCTGGCTCCCCCCAAGACCCCAGCAGGGCAGCTGGGGGGGGCACGTACAGCAGAGGTGGCTCACTTCCCCCACTCCTCCCACGCAGCTGAGCATGGAGAAGACAGAGGTTTTCTGTCTCCTCTCTGTGGCAACCACAGCCGCAGGGCTGGACTGGTGCTCTCCTGCATTAGCACCAGCCCAACCCCGCAAAGCTGCATTGATGTGAGCAGTATCACACAAAATTAACCCTTACCGGGAACCCGTACAAACATTCGCTAAGGCACTCTGCTCTAGAACACCCACCTGATCCTATATCAGATGAGTGTTAAATTTTGGCACAATTGGACATTTTAAAAGGCACTCTGCATCTGTGAACGTTTATTGTGTTATGGCTACAGAGCACTTTTGGGAGCCTCATAGAACAAAAAATGTAACTCCTGTACATACCCAAAAGATGAAGAAAAGAATCTTTGAGCAGTAAGATCGTGCATGGAATCATTCATAGACAAGTAGATCCTGGGTAGAAGGCCAGACAAAAGGCAAAACCCCCACTCTTTGTTCCAATCTGAACATGGGGTAAAATTCCTTCCTGATCCCAAATCTGGTGATTGGTCTGACCCTGAGTAGAGGGGCAATTATAGCTAGAAACTTTGACTTTGGACCCAGCAGGAACATTGGTACACACCCCAGTCAAGGTCCTCAACTTTGCTTGTAGCCAACACCCAATGCCTCTGAGGAAGGCTTAAAAACATCATAGCACATGTAGCAGAAAGAGGGTTACAGGGGCAACCACCAAAGTCCAGAAGCATGAGAAAAACTCATGGTAGAATATAGGCATAGCTGTGCCTAGATCAGCCCCAACCAGTGACTGTCCAATCTCTTTTTGAACATCTCCAATGATGGAGAGTCTACAACTTCCCTAGGGAGTCTATTCCACTGCCTCACTATTTTAACAGTGAATAAGTTTTTCTGGATATCTAATGTTAATTTACTTTGCTGCAACTTCAAAGCATGGGATGCATCCTCCTCTGTACAGCAAGAGAAAAAGTGTTTTTCCTCTTTTTTATGGCAGTCCTTTAAGTATTTAAGGATTGCTATTGTACATATTACGCTTCTTTAAGATTGGGGCTGCAGGCTGACCAAATAAATTTAGAGCTTTTTCTCCCATTGCCTAGAAATGATAGAAAATCCAGATACTCATAAGAAATAGACGATTATGTCCATACACTGATAGCCAAGTCAACCTTAGGAAAAATTATTCCAGTATCATGTAGACCATGAAGCATTGTTTACAAAATATCAGGGAAGATTTTAACCTCATAGGATTTAACCAAAACACATACTACAAAAGAAATCACGTTTCACTGATTTTTAAACAGGTCAATTAAATTAGCATACAAAAAAGAAGTGGCTGATACATGGTATTTAGATTAATTTATTTTAAATGTATTTATTCTGATGATTTATTTTGATTTTTAAAAAGCCTTTGATAAGGACCCTTTTGACAATCAAAGAAACTATGTTGTCATGAAGAAAAGCTGCTACGAGTCAGGAAACAAACAATAGGAACAAATTGCCAGTATCAATGTAAATGCTTTCCAGGCTCCAAATCAGTTCTGATATCCTTTAATTTATTCACAGGTTATGAAGAAAGGAGGGGCAAGGTGAACAGTGAGTCCACAAAATCCAGAGATAAGAGTCAGTTACTGTTACTTATGTTAGTCAGTTTCTCAGAGAACAGTAAGAAACTTGACATCTAAACAAACTGGGTGAATGGGCAACATGTGACAAATGAAATTAAATGTTAACAAATGCAAAAGTACTGTACATTGAAACTATATCAGCCTGTGAATTACTTGTATAAGTTCAGGAAGTGGACTTGGACACCTATGTAGATCATTCAATTAAAGTTCTGCTTTAAAGGGCAAGCTAGATGTTAGGATATATACTGCATGAATATTATCAATGTATTTTCATAGAATGTGTTCCCTGGGGGGTCAGGCCAACTCTCAGGATCCCAATATTGCACTGTTAGACAGGAGGATGTGACACAATTTCACATATACAAAACACACATAAATCAATTAGGTGCATACACACACACACACTACCAGCTCAGGCACATACACATCCAAAGCAGCCTAGGCACATGCACACTTATCACCAATTCAAGCACATACACTATACACCCTAAAAGTTAGACACAGATCACTAATTCATATATCATGCACACAATGCCATATATACATATATACATACAGGCACACACACACATTAGCAACTCAGATACACACACATTCAAAATAACCAGTCTAGGTTCATGCACACCTATCACCAATTTAAGCCTATACATGCTACACACACCACATTTAGACACAATCAGTTACCAGTTACCAACACCTGCACATCCAATACACATACGTGGATTACTAATTCATATATCACACACACACACAATGATATCTATATATGTATATACATGTATATTCACTAATTCTCACACATACCACCCACTTACACATACACACAGGTGAGTTTCTAAGTTAGGTGTTGTGATGTGTATGTATGCATGTGCTTGGTGTACTTGGGATACCTGGGGAAAGGTTAAGGTAAGAAAGTAGAAGTGTAGGGAGTTAAAGTTACTGGAAATGAAAGTCACCAGGACCGGGATTAGAACCAGTATACTAGAAGGGCCTGGGCTGAAGAACTGAGGCTCTGGGAGGTTAATTGATCTTAATTGTTTAAAAGACAATGTCCAAAGCCTGCAGAACAGGGAAGCGTGTCGGCACAGAAGCTGGGACTGGAGCCAGAGCTACGGGGGAGCTGAAAAGGTAGATGGGGACAGGGAAAATGGGACTAAGGGAAAGTGTGGGTGTTAAAGAGGGGCTTTGGTGTGGGGAGCCAGAGGATGGCTCGGGGGCAGCTAGAGAAGTAGTAGGTGCGAGAAGCTGGAGCAAGGCTCCAGCTGCTGGAGCGAACTGCAAGACAGCTAAGTGGAGCTGGGAAGCTGCGGGGGGGAAGGATTACAGAAGGTGCGGGGGAAGCCTGAAAACAGAGAGACAGACAGTAGAAAAATCACAGGAAAAGCAGCAAGCAGCAGGGACAGCAGGAAAGCAAGGAGAGGCTGAGAGGTGGCAGAAAAGGGGAGATAGAATTGGGAGGAGATCAGGAAACTAGCAGAGAGTGTGGAAACTGGAGCTGAGAGAGAGAGAGAATGAGGCTGGCATTTAAGATAGGGTTAAGGACTGGGATTCAGTAAAACATGACCCAACTCAGGGTTGCAAATGACAGTGGTTTTATTGAACAGGGGAGATAGTGACACAATGCCAAATTGGTTCCCTTGTGCGTGCGCACATGCACGCACGCACACACACACACACACACATTGGCAGAGGGTTAGAGAGGCTTGGTGCAGGGGCTGAAGTCCATGAGGAGAGAGAGAGAGTCCAAATTGTAGAAGGAGGTGTGCAGGTAATATCTACCTATCCAGGCTGGAAGGGTCCTTGTTCAGTAGGTGTTGTGCAGATGGGGGGGGGTCGCCAGCAGGGCCTCTGGGTGGATAGGTAGTGTGGCGTGGTGCTGGTCCAGATGGAAATTTTGTTCCAACTGGGTCTGTCTTCACTGCCCCTTTTTATAGGGGAAGACCTTGTGTGACCCTAGTGACAGGAGGTATGCCCAGGCAAGGGTCAGCCCCTGGTGTACTGAGCATGTGTGCTCCATGCAGGGATGTGCAGTTTCAGTTGTCTGTAATGGTGAGAGTTGCTGGTTTTGCAGGGTCTTTTGTCTTTCAAATGCTGGTCCTGTCTCTGTTCCTGGGTGAGGTCCATGGTTCCTGGGTGAATCAATGTGAGGTGATGGCCCAGTCATTACAGGCCATTCAGTAGAGGCCTGCTACC
>NW_005842750.1:310188-328988 GCF_000455745.1 Alligator sinensis | reverse complement strand
TGGGAGGGGTACGTGACTCATACAGTTGCAACATGGGATGCCCAGGCAGAGGACAGAAGATAGAGACTTGACATATAAAATGGAAACTTGACATGACTTTGGTTCACTTACAAACACAGGCCTAAGCCATACAATATCCATATGAAACAATAAAAATCAATATGAAAATGATGATAATACAATGTACAACAGTAAGAATCAATACAAACCTAATAATTATACAATATAAAACAGTGAATATCCAAAACCAAAAACTTGCTACCTAAATAAAAATGTTTAAAGCTTATCCTACATCTTAGCTTACTTATACTTATTTATAGGGAAAAGAGAGGGAGAGAAAAGGTCAGAAATGGTTGGGGAAGGGGAGGGAATGCATTTTAAAATAAATACAATAACAAAAAAAAGAAAAAACTGGCAGTTTTGCTACAAATGCTGTGAAAATATTGCATTGCATAAATTAAAGGTCTGGTTTTATTTGGAGCAATGCCCACTTTTATTGTGATCAGAGTTTTTAAAATGATACTGAAGAATACATAGGCTTTTAGAGTCAGGCAGCAAAAAAAAATGAAGTCAAATAAAATTCTCATGTGACTAGGCACTGAAATTATTTGGACTGTTGGATTCTATTTGCCTGAAATACAATGACTGGTTTGGATAGGAATGATCCTGTCTCTGGCAAGGGTTTAGGCTAGATGACCTATGGAGGTCCCTTCCAGACCTACTTCACTACAATTCTGTGACTTTTGAATGTTACATCTGTATAAAATTTCAGGAAATGTTCTAGGAAATAATGGATGCACTTCTGGTTGGTATTTCAATTTGGTCTAAATTGAAAAACCAGAAGAGAGAAATGAGAGATACTCAGAACTTGCCTATACTGAAGCAATGGGTCTCAGAGAGCATGGGTTCGGCCGAACATGCTCTAGCCACTTGCATCTACTGAAACACTCCAGATATGGCACTTTGCTACTGAGTGTGCTTTAGGCTCATTCCTAGCGGTTGCTGTCGGATCTACCAAAGATTAAGACAGTGAAAGCAGCACAGGGCAGCACACAGAATCCGTGGTGTAGGGCAGATAGGAAGAGGGAGAGGGCTCAGCACTCCAGCAGCATCAATTCTGCCACTTTTTGTATCATGGAAAAGGTGAGTTTCAAAGAAGAATTTGAAAGAGAACAATAAAATGGCTTTGTGAATATTTTCAGGTGGCTTCTCCCAAATAAGATCAGCAGCATGGGAGAAAGCCAGAGACGCTATTAGAAAACTGAATAAATGATGGGGGGCTGGCATCATGCCTCAAACAGAAGTGAGAGCCAACCTGTTGTTACAGAAAGAAATATGAAAAGGAAGGAATAGGCCATGAAGGACCTTGAAAGCAAAGTCTGTGTTTGATATGATGTAGAAGAAAAGGCCAGTAAAAAGATAAACAAGAGGAGGAAGTTGAAACAACAGGATAAGAGAATGGCTTTTTGTAGAAAATACACAGAAAGAAAGAACTCAGTATAACAAGGGAAACATTCTGGTTCTTTCTTTTGTTTGTTTCTTTTTTAGTTTTTGCCTTTTTGTTTTATTATCCTTCTATATAAAACCCATTGAACTGTGTTTTTTTATCATCATATTGTTACTGTAGATTAAAATACAACTTCCCTATGGAAACATAAAAACACTAGCCTGAAGTAAATAGTAACCATAATGCCTTGGAAACACTTATGAAGATTTACAAAGGAAAATCCAAACTAGGAGGTTTCCAGGAGCTGTTGCTTTCCCACTGGATACCACAACTTTTTGCATTTTGTCTACATTTATGACATTTTAAAGGCACTTCACCTAAGAAAGCAGTTCAGTTCTTACAACACCAGACATTAAATATGTTTCTAGACTGAGCCCATAAATCTAGTCAGTGCTGTCAATAAATTCTCTCTACGGCATAATGCTTTGAGCAACCACTGATATATTTTAAAAAGCATATTTTAAAAGCAGAAACCAGCACACACTTTGCACAAAAAAGAATTCACTGTTAACTTTAAAAGGCAGAATCAGGTCTTAGATTTGTCCCTCTCTCACCTCCCCCCCGGCCCCACCAAAGGGCAAATGTGCATTTTGTTCACTACACCACTGACAGAAGACTAAGTAATTTAGATGCCAACTCAGGCTTTTTGAATGTCTATCCCTAGCCTGTGCATTTGGTTGAATCAAACCATTAGCAACATTGTTAGTCCTACCTAGGACAAAGCCATGTGCAAAAAGGATTTTTCCTCCTTTATAAATCAATTGTCAGCTGGCAACTGAAAATACTAATATAGTCAAGCTGAATTATAACAAGCCATGCTCACCGATCCATTTATTTTAAACCATTTAGGGTTGTAGAATTGAACAAACAAACTTTGTTAAGGTATGAAATTGTGTAACATTACTGCAAATCGGTTTTAGTTTCATGCTGTTATCTCAACATATGAAATACACTTCACATACATAAACCATTTCTGAGATTTATATATTTACACCTGTTAAGCAGATATATTTTCATGAACTTAAAGATTAGTTCTTATTTAGGAAAAATTCCAGTAAATGTGAACTTGTGTTGATATTTGGATAATAGGAACAAACCAAAAAGTTAACAACATGATGATAAGAGAAATGAATAGAAACAAGCATTTATACATGAATGTTGAAAACTCAGACTCAGTTGCTGAATACTTTAGAACATCATGTAAGTTCACATGCAGTATCACACAGAACAGGTATTATAGCTGTTACATGATTACTGTAATTAGTTCTTAGTAGGTACCAGATATAATGCTTCACATATATTTCCACTTAAAAAGAGGATAGTGATAGCAAATCTTCATACAAATAATCATTCTTAATTGCTGAGCAATTATAGAACAGAACATGATCATGCCCTGAAGCCTGTGAGTTTCAATTAGCATAATATCTGTGTGATAATTTTGTCAGGGGATTGGTTTGCCTGCCAAATGAAGTGGACAGGAGTCACCAATTGGCAAGCTTCCAGGTGCCCTGAAAGTATCAAGAAAGTCTTGTGGATTGAGGAATTTCACTGATGCCAGTCCTTGCAACATGTTTTCATTACAAGTACTGATATAGTTGATGTTTTCTTAAAGGGCCAGGTCCTGGAGACAAGAGAAAATCTGAGCTTTGACTCACTTAGTTAAAAACAAAAAATTGAGACATCATGGATGTCAAGAAAACCCTGGGAACATGAATCCTATACACACTGTTTTATTGTTTGCAAACAGAAATGTTATTACATATTTCAAAATATAATTTTTAGGCCAGATTCAGATCTTTGGGTGCATTATTTATGATTTTTAACACTAAGTTTTATGCTATTTGGTTTGCAAATGAACAAGGTATTTTTATAGATAATCAGGGCTTATATTGTATGTTTCCTTTCCCAATAAGCTCCTTAGGAGATGGCTTCCAGAACCAGGGTGCAGCAGCACTGTGACAACTGCTAATTTAGACTACAGTTCCCAGCTGCCTTCAGGGAGCTGGGGACTGGGGAAAGAAGGAAGAAGAAGCAAGCAGTACTGGCAGTTTGGTGCCTGACTAAAAGCAAGATGTCAGTGTTTGTAACCTATATACATGGAGCCATAGATAGCAGAAGTTTACAGTAGAGCTTGGGACACCACTGACTTGGTCAGTCTGAACTGTGTGGACTCAGACTTGAAGGGCACTCCAGGCTGCTGCTGTCTGAGTGCTCTTGGTCTAAAGGCTTGTTTGGGGACACCTCTGGAAGTGTGGGTGTGGGGTGGGGAGTAAGGTACTGAGTGTATATTACCATGATTGTTGATATTCCTTTGTCTTTTACCTGTTTACTCCTGTAACAGAGCACCTGCATGCCTGCCACTTTAAGGTTTGAATTTGGCAGTGGAGCAGCTGGCAGGTGGGTGCTAGCCTCATTGAAGCTAGCACATGACCCCAGGAGGGCCATGGGATTGGCTGAGGGGGTGGAGTAGCCTCCATTTTAGCCCAGGACCTCAGAAGGGAAAGCAGCAGTCTGTCCCGTAAGACCAGAATAACAACACTGACTGAGTGGTTGCTAAGAAACTCCTTGGAGGTAAGGGAGAGGCTATGGGGAAAGAGGAGGCCTCACCAGTCCTGGGCATGACCTGAAACTGCACCTTGCCAGGGAAGGGTGGCTTGATGGGATTCTCTGTGGCAGGGGAATTCCCAAGAAATGCCAGGCCATTTACCTCCCTGGTGAAAGGTGAGGAGGGGCACCTGAAAACTCCAACTCTTGCCTGTGGATGGGTTACAACACTGGAAGGGAGCAGGGCCAGGCAAGCCCAGTGAGCGACACCTGAGAAAAGTGTAGTGGGGGCCAGGCATGGTGTTAACCACCTGAGCCCCAAACGGCCAGAGACCCCATTAAAGGGGGCCAGAGACCTCAGTGAAAGGGGCCAGGTATGGCGTTAGCCACCTGAGTCCCACTGACACCCAAGTGAGTGAAGGACCAGAGTGCAGAGTGGCCAAGTGAGGTAGCCGGTCTGTGAAGTGGCCCAGTTGAGGGGCTGTAGAAATGAGTGGCCCTAGTGAAGGGGTAGAAGTACTTAAAGAGAGACTACAGAAATACGGAATGTGGAAGCGCAGAATTACCAGATGTGACAAAGAGTTACCTAACAAGATAATGCAGAATACTGAAATGAGGGAACACAGAATTACTGGATTCAACAATATAAATTACTAGATGTGTAAATATAGAAATACTGGATAGAACTTAGATGCCATCTGCAAGGCATGGTACATGTGTAACGAGAGGTTGGAGCATGTACTAAGGCCCTTGGCATGAGGAGGGCAAAAAACGGGTAGCCTTCCACCTTTGTAACCGCATTACTATTGTTTATCAACAAGGTATGGTGAGTGAGCGAGGCAGGGGTTAGCCTGAACAGGTGGGCAGCCAGCACTGAGACCCTGCCCTGTGAGGTGAGCCTGTTACATATCCCTTTGGTCTATTACCTTGCAACTGTAACCCCTATGATTTTCTATATAACAATGGGAACTCCCCTGTTTATTTGGGCATGCCAGCAGTTCCAAAAACTGCTTCCAAAAGTCTCAATATTCTTTGTTGTAGCAAGGAAACAAAAAATTTTCAAAGAGTCATTTCTCTTTCACTGATCACAATTCCAAGGCCTAAGGGTTATTAATATAAACAATATATTGGAAAATCTCGAAAAATGTCAATGATGTAAATAGTAGGTCAAAAATAGAACTCATTAATTCATTAGAATGACAAGGCAAAACTGAGTTAAAAGGGTTTTTGTTTGTTTTTAAAGCATATAGAGTAGCTAGGGGGAGATTTAGAAAGTATGCTCTTGTAAGGATAGCTCATTGAAAATCACTGTTTGTGCTCATATTATAAGTATTGTACATATACAGAGGCTTTTGCTAGAAAGATTTGGTTCAATGAAGGAGTTAAGCCCTTGCAGTGAATAAATAAGTAAACTGGGGACAAAAGAAAAAAAGGAGGGTAAAGAAACCCTGTTCATGGTATATTTAAGTATAGAAGATATATTCAGCACTGTTCCATTGTATGAAAGAAAAATCTTAATCTATGATTCATTCTCATTTGAAGCTGAATAAAAATAGCTGACTAGTAAAGTCTTTCTCCATAGGTATGACACTTACAAAACAATGTATGCAGCTGAAATACAATTATGCAATACTTCAAATATTTCATGTCATTCTGATTTTTCTGAATATTATTTTAGAATTCAGACAGGGAGAAAGAGCATCAGAGTGAGACAAGAATAAAAGGGAGTATTGTAGGCTGTGTAAACTATGTCTACTGAACATATATTCACCACACTACACTGAACTTTAACACTAGAGAATTTTTGCCATACAGGATGCCTTTTCTTAAATGAGCTTTTCTCCTCTTCTTGTGACAAAGTAGAAAGAGAAATTAAAGAGAATACTATCACGATGCAAAAAAAAAAAAAAATATATACTTTGTGTGCTGAGGATTTAATTTGTCTATGCTTACAGCAAAAGAAGCAATCAAATTTTAACTCATATTCTGAATGGGCTTTCAGATCAATCACAGTCGTTGTATTAACTATCAACTTTGGCACTAATGAGGTTCTGTTTGTAAATCTGCCTGAGAAAATAACTATATTGTACGGGAATACTCACACACATGTAAGGTAAAGGTATAACAGAGCAGGAGTATTGCTGTTCTATTAATCTAAATCTGTTATTATTTAATTATTGTTATATATTCTACTTTTCAACCCCTCCCCCCCCCAAAAAAAAAAAAAATAAAGCTTGAATGGTTACATGATTTAGTCAGGAAGTTAAAATTCTATGTCACTTAGATTAGTCACCACACACCAAGACTAATGAATACCAAATATTCAATGTGAATAAGCTGAAAATTATTTAAACAGACAGATGCACAAGTGGAACAAGCAGTGAATGTGTGATACACAGAAGATCAAGGAAGGGACAGGGAGCACAGCAGTAGATAAGGGGGGAAACAAAAAGCAAAGCAGCAAATTAGGCAGGAAACATAGGAAATGAAGCAGAAAACTGAGCAGCAGATCAGTCAAGGAGCAGAAGACTGGGAGCAGAAAGCAAAGTAGATCGAACAGGGGAAGGGGATCAGAGTAGTGCTCGAGGAGGGTGCAGGGCTCATTTGAGGCAAAAGCACTGCCAAAAAGTATTAAGAAAGTCTTGTTCCCCACTTATATAGACTACTCAGTGAATATTTAGAAATCATGAATCATTCATATAATTTGGAATGGCTTAAATAATTAATTTACAGACAAATTAATCATTTTTGCCCAAATTTGATCAACAGTTGTTTTACCTAACATGCAATAGTAAAAAGAATAACTTATATACACCAAACTAAATGCTACACATATTTAACTATTATTATGAGGGGGTGAAGTAGGCTTTCCCTGCCTATCAAGGAGGGAAAATGGAAAAATGATTCTATAAACCTTAGAATAATCTCACTGTACTAAAACACTCTTTAAGAATGCCTTTATAAAATTAAAAAGTAGGAAAAAAGGTTTCTATTCCTTTTTTTTTTTAATGGCAAACTTGGCACAGACAAATCTGATGTCAGAACACAGTTTGACAACAGACAAAGCACTTCAGAATGGTTCCTTAAAAACTATATAATCTAAGACCAAAGTGATAATAACCTCATATCTGGCTGATCAATGATCCTGTATTTTGTAAATGTCTGTAACATTCTGCATATTCTATAATTTCACCATCCTGGCAAGAAGCAGAGTTTACTTCTTGATGTTATAGTATTAATGATTTAACTGACTAAGTAATCTGTCAATTGAAAATTAATTTAAAATGATTAAGCTGAACTATAGCCAGGTTAAAGAATCAAATTGTTAAGAATATTCCCAGAATTTTCATTGCATACTTCATTAAAGAATTAGTTCACATGATTAAAATGAAACAGAAACCGGTGCTATATCTCTTAAATTTTTATATCATGACCCTTGATTCCACTGTAATGAAAGGAGGAGGAATTTTCATCTGTCTCATGTCTGAATATCTTCTAAAGATATTCTTGGAGGCATTAATCATTAGAAAGAAAGTACCCAAGAAAAAGATGTGATGAAATTCAGCATTAGGATACATTCTATCTGTGAAACAGACTTTTGAGATCCTGTTCTATAAATTAATAAAATGTGCAGAATTTAACTATGCTAATCTTGTGATACAAGATCACTGCATACACGAGTGTTGATACATACACAGAGATTCCACTTGGTCAGTAGGGGCTGACCCATTGTTAACTCTGGTGCCTGTACTTATTCTTTACACAATAGTAAAGCAGCATCTCAGCAACCATGAGCCACCTGGTACCTTGAGGTATGTAGAAAAAACAGTTAAAGCTATGTCTATGCCTGAATCGTCAGATTTGCAGAAAGAACTCAAATTTATGTAGATCTAAGATTCATATGAATGGCTAGGCTCATGGAGGTATATAAGATCTATTGACTTTTTGTTTGTCAGCACAGGAAGGCACAATACATGGACCAGCTACATTCTTTCATGGAGCAGAAGTCCATGGGCCATAGTTTGTGAACCACTGGTTCTAACTCCTTCTAGTGGCTGCTCCCACTAGAAAGCCTTGTTGCTTCATGCAATTGAGAGGATACAGGATAGGAAAAGACGTGATCTCTCAACCAGGGTGGACCTGAGCCGTTCCAAACTCTGTAAATGAAAGCCAATACCATAAACTATAACCAACTGGAGTAGTTCAAGGCATGATGTTCTCACGTGTCCTTATTAAGACGCACACTAACCAAACATGCCTCATCAGTCTTTAGCAGCATCTTCAGTTTCTGGGCTGGTCAAAGGTGCAGCCAAAAATAGAGTGGACTGCTGAAATCTAATCTAAAGTTACCATGGATGATGGTAGCAAGATCTACATCTAAAACAGCTGTAGGAAACTTCTGCCAGACAAAAATTTTAAAAGCCTCTCGTGAAGGTGCTGCTATAGCATTGTCTATCAGCACCTGAAGACCCAATATCTTGAACTCTAATAACAAATGGTAAGCAGTAAGCACTAAAGTCATTGCTTGTTACATAAATGTATTACATATTAAACTACTGCTATTTTTAACACTATTTGGTGCAGGGAGCATATCACCAATTGAACTGGTGCACCTCTTGACAACTTTGAGACCTAATCCTAAACTGGAGCCTTTAGGCATTACTACAACACTACTGTATGTCAGGGGTCAGCAACCTACAGCCTGTGGGCTGGATCTGGCCTGTAGAGCTATTTAATCTGCCCTGTGAAATTGGGCTTTGGCAGCAAAATTCTGCACCATGGCGGGGCTTCAGGAGCAGTTGTTTTCCTGTGCCACCATGAGGAAAAGTGGTAGCAGTGGTTAGGTCAGGGGTGGGCAAAATATGGCCCATGGGCCATTCTATCCAGCCCGTGGGCCCCTAAAAATTTAGAAAATTAATATTTATCTGCTCATGGCTGCCTGTCAAAGATGACAAGAGCCAGAGGCAGTAGGGAGCTGGCGGCAGAACTAAACAGCCACTGCAGCAAGTCTGGCCCAGCGAGGCCCCACCTCCAGCCCCACCCAGCTGGAAGTCTCTGCCTGGCAGAGGCTACTGAAGGCTTCTGACCTGGGACTGCTCCTGCCTCCCTTCACTGAGGGAAATACAGACAAGAAGGAGGAGGGGGGAGGCAGGGGACGACTGTAGGTGATTGCCCCAGTCCTTAGAGTAGGCTGTGCCAGCTCCTGTAGTCCTGACACTGCAGCTGGGAACCATGTGGTGCTGGTGGGTGGGAAGGAGTGGGGAAATGGCTGCAGTGGGAAGGGGCAGCGAGTGGGAGTGTGGTGCGGAGCAACAGCTGGGTGGGAGCATGGGTGCCAAGGCCAGTGCTGGCAGGGCCCAGAGTGGGGCAGCAGGAGCACAGGGCTGTGCTGCAGGACTCTATGGAGCTGAGCTGGCTCCCTGCTCTCCCTGCTTGAGCAGCATAGCCTGGATCCACAGAGCCCCTGGCAGCCCAGCCCCATGCTCCTGCTGCCCCGCTGTGGGCCTCACCGGCACTGGCCCTGTGGAAGCCACACTCCTGTTTAGCTGTTTTCTGTACTCTGTGCACTCACTCACTGCCCCTCCCACCTGCATGCCGCAGCCATTTTCCTGCTCACCCCCTCCCCACCTGTCACACTCTGGCATCATGTGGTTCTCAGCTGCAGCACCAGGACTGCAGGAGCAGCTGGGATGTTGTGCCAGATCAGCTAGGGGGAGTGGCAAGAGAAGGGCATCAGTGGTAGACAGGGGCAATGGCATGGAGTAGGAGTACAGGGCAGAAGTGCAGAGCCCAGGCTTGCAGGAGCACTGGCAGGAGACTCTGCCTGCCATGGATGTGAGCTGTGGGCAAACTCTCCCTGTCCACACAAGCTACATCCCTCCCCAGCCACCCTCCCCCCACATACTCACAGCCCCCTACAAAACCCATACCCTCCCACACCTCACACACCCACCTATCCACTAGGGCTATGCGAAGCTTCAGTTGCTGATTCAATTCAGTGGAGATTCAGTCCAATTCGGTGGTCAAATCTCTGAATCCAAATTGAATCAGGAGGACCTTTAATCTCTCTGAATCTAATCACAACTCTCCAAATCGATTTGGAGAGATTTGATGATTCAGATATAGACATAGCTTTAATTGTTTTTTTCTACATACCTCAAGGTGTCAGCTGGTTCGTGGTTGCTGAGATACTGGGGCAGATGGAGCATCCCGTGGAAGTGCAGGAGGGTTCCCAGTGCGTGCCACAGTGGACCAGAAGCATTTCCAGTCCACTTCTGGGTCCAGTGCAGAGCATGCAGGGGACACCCCACCCCCACAGTCACCCAGCTCAGCAACTGGTGCCTCCTGGGTCTGGGGGGACACCTGGGGTCCCCCTGCAGCCAATCGCTGAGCCAGTGGGGCATGGGGGGGTTCCACTGCCGAGCATGTGGGGAGTCTCCCTGTGCTCCTATGGGATGAGTCACTGTCCCCCGATTTGGGCTGAATCTGAATAGAATACAGCCCATTTCACACACTCCTACTATCCATGCCCCCACAAACACACATACGCCCTTCCCCACACTCCACACACCCACAAACCTATACCCACCCTCCCAACCACACTGTCCCACAATATATAAGAGTAAGACTTCATTTTTAGCTATTATACTATCCCCTCTATACATAGGAAACCCTCACTATTCATGGGTTTGGCATTCGTGATTTCAAATATTCACAGTGCTGCACCAACCCATGCTCTCTCCTCACTGGCAGTGTGATGACACTGTTACAGTGCTGGTGGCAGCTGTGGGAGCTCTGTGGTTGCTGCTGCAGGGCTCCCGCTGCCACGCTCCTGCCACTGCCAGTGCAGCTGTGCCCCCCCGCCCCCTAGCTGCTGGGGGCATGCACCATGACGTATTCGCAGATTTCATCATTCGTGGGGATCTCTGGAACATATCCCCTGTGAATGGTGAGGGTCTCCTTTACACTACATAAACGCATGTAAATCAGGAAAAAAATATTTTTTTAAAATAAAATTAATGCATGTTGTAGTACATGTTTGATTTTTAAAATATAATTTAGTATTTTTCTGGTTCAGAGATGGCAAAAACCCTTGATGAAAGGAGTAATTCCAGGGATTAAGGGGAGGGACTTCTGGTGGCAAAGGTCAGGGTTAGGGGGCGAGAATTCCAGTCCCAAGATGGCGACTAGGGGGTGGGGCACCTGTCAAGGGGCGGAGATACCTACATGGTCCTCAATGGCTTGCCAAAACTTAGTAAGCGGTCCTCCATCCAAAATTATTGCCTGCTCCTAGGCTAGGCCATAGCACCCATCCACCTGCCTGCCTGTGATCTAATCTGGGTCACTAGCCCACAGCCTAAAAGTGTTCCAAATTGCTGTTATATATGGTAGTTAGAGCTGGTATGAATGTTTATAAAAATATTCAGTGATGCTTCAGCAAATTTGAATTTATTTTCTTTGCATTATTACTTATAACTCTCTGATTAGTGTGGGAACCTGGAGACATGGACATTTTAAAATCTGAGTTGTGCTGAGTTACGTGAGTTGTACTATTACTTTTTTCTTAGAATACAGTGCAGCCCCACTGGGATCGAAAGAGGTGGGGTTTGATCAACATGAAGGGGCAGACTGTGGCTTTCTAAAGAAGGTTTGGATAACATTCTCAATTTTCTAATGAGGAAAACAGTCCCACAGTGATCACACACAAAATGATTCTGTAGATCTTACCCGGTTTTCCTCCTATTAATTCTAACTTCTATTTAGGGGACAATGATTCAATTTGTTCATTCAGATCACTGTCCTGATTCTATTCGGCCAAATATGAATCTGAAGATTCGATGCTTATTCAGAGAATCAGAAATCTGGCCATAGACACAGCTTTAAATGTTTTTTCTACATACCTCAAGGCACCAAGTGCAGTTTGTGAATGCTGTGATGATGGGGCGGATGGAGCATCCCACAGTAGTGTGTCGGGGAGGGGTGCATGCTCGGCAGCAGACCTGGAAGTGGACCAGATATACTTCCAGTCCACTTCCAGGTCCTCCACTGAGCATGCGAGCGGGATATTCCCCCAGGTCTCCCTAGACCCAGTAGGCCCCAGTCGCTGAGCTGGATGTCAAGGAGGGGGATCCCACGCACTCCATGGTGGACCCAGATGTGGACTGGAAGTGCTTCTGGTCTACTTCTGAGTCCACCACTGAGAATGCTGGGAACCCCCCTGTGCTCCAATGGGATGCTCCATCCACCCCAGCATCTCAGCATTCATGAGCCACCTGGTACCTTGAGGTATGTAAGCAAAACATTTAAAGCTATGTTTATGTCTGAATCATCGAATCTCTCTGAATTGATTTGGAGGGTTCTGATTAGATTTGGAGAGACCAAATCAAATCAGGAGACCCTTTAGATTCAGAGATTCGGCTGGTGGATTGGGCCGAATCTCTACCAAATCGAATTAGTGACCAAAGCTCTGCACAGCCCTAGTGTACCGTAGCTCCCAGGACCACGCCCACTTCTTCCTTATACTAACTATGCCTTTCACTTGATTGCTATCATGCCAGACACACTTTACAGCATAGAAATAAATGGCATGTAACACTGAACAGACCAAAAAAAATATAAAGTGCACCCCTAGATGGCAGTGTTATCATTCTAATGAAGGTTCTGGTGAGAGATTAAATGTAACCACTTAAAAACATTTATGATTAACAATAAATTAATAAAACCAATTATTACAATGGATATAAAAAAATGGCATATACTGCTTGGATTAGATCAGCCAGCAGCACTTTAAAAATGTGTTTCGGTCAATTTAATCATCTCAACAGCCCTCTTTATGGTACTAGTAATATATTGCTGGCTAGTTTTCCACAGATAGGACTTTTTTTGTTATATAGCTCCTCTCTCTAATATATTTATCTACACTGGACAGACAGACAGGGTTTCTTGAGTCTTTTTTCTAAGCACTCACTCCAGCAGTGCTAAAGTAGCCAGGAACTCCCACTGAAATAAATTTGGCAATTCCTATGCCAAAGGAAGAAGAATAGTTAGCTGGAGCAGCTGAAGAGAGGAAGCATTGTAATTCAAAGCTTGAAATTCAGAGCAGGATCATGTCATATTTTCACTGAAAAGCTTTTTCTTTGGAGGCGCTTGTATTCAAAACAATCTACAATCAGCCTTTTGGAAAGACATTTTTATTTCTGGGTACACAAGTTAAAGGACATGTCTAAAATATGTGCAGACATTTTAGATTATGTCATTTTACTCAAGAGTTATCATTTGCATGAAGTGACAGAGGTTTTAGAATCTTTAATATATCCATATGAATTATGGAGTAATGCTTAATGCAGTTTAAAGTGAATTAATGAAGATTAAGAAAATAGAAGAAAATATCTGGCACTTGGGGATATGGTGCTAGTAAGGTTTAGGGGGTATTTTTACATACATTTTATAAGCCAGCCAAGTAAATCTTGGACTTTAGGCATTGTTTTTTGGACATGAAAGAGTTTGAAAATCCCATTACTTTCTTTGTGCAACTGCTCTAGCACGACTGCTGCAAAAGTCTAATGTATTTTGCATTATCAGTTCTTACAGTGGAATCCTGAATTGTGAAGCTAAGGGTGTTGCTTAACACAAATTTCCAGACTTCTACTACTTTTCTTGCAATGTTTTCAATAGCATACATTCTCTTATTGAGAAAATGTAATGAAGTGTATGGCATCTGTTTATCATTTTTTCTAAATACCAAACTCTTGTGCACCATGCAGTTAACATATTTCACAATTGTTTTAGCAATCACTCTGAATCTTTTGCTAATCTTCCTTTATTTCCACCTCCTACACTTCAAACATTTCACAATTCATACAAGATTTGACTTAGAAGGCTTATTTTTGGCACTTATCAAAAACAAATTACCCAGCAGTAATTACAAACTTATATCTCATTTTCAGTGGTGCAGTCCAGTGGACCTTAACATCTTCTGTTTCAGTTTTTCTTCCTCCATACCCAACTACCAGAGATACAATGAAGCCCATTCTCTATTTAGTAGTGTAAAGAGGGCAGGATATTTGTGACCTTTAGGCTGAGAACGTCTGTTATAGTTATGTTATATATTTGGCCTAATGTAATATAGTATACTATTATCTCTTCTAATATTTGAAGGCATATTGTGCTGAATATTATGGAAACAAAATATTAAAACAAAGATCAAGTATCTCATGTTTTGTTCACTTTACATAGTAATTAAGAATCTTCAAGATCTACTCAGGCCAGGTTCCATTTGGGACTAATCCTAAACAATACTGGGCACATCTACATGAGACATATACTTAGGAGTTGTCTACTTAGCTCTGCAGTAAATATCCCAGTGTCTACATATCCAGTACTATTAGGATGGAGTATACTAATTAATTCCATTGTAGGTTAGTGCTTGTAAACACAAGTACTATCCTATGGTGTGGAGTTTTTTACTCCACAGCAACACATGTGTAGATGCTGACTGGGCTGGCTGGGGCATGAGGGAGCTTCAGTGCAGGGGCTGCCTGCTGGCTAGCCTGACACTGAAGCAATTCAGTGCCCCAGCCAGCCCCTCTGCAGCATATTGAATCGGGTTGGAGTGGTCCCAGGCTAGCAGGCTGACCCCTGGGGCCCCTGCTAGCTGGGGCTGTTCTGACCCAGCTTAACATGTTGTGGTCCCGGGAGCACATCTAAACACAGCACCCAAAAGCAACAAACTCTGGCACATACTGCTGTAAATTAATTATACATGTAGATGCACCCACAGAGAATCTGAAATTTACATCAACTTAAGTTACTTACAGTATCTATGGCTAGGTATAAATATTACATTTAATGCATTTAAAACATGTAGAAAGTGCTGTAAGAGAACAGAGATTCACAACACTTAAAGTGCTTTAAAAATGGCAGATGTAATGTTTTAAATCTCTGTACCACATCCGATGACACATCAATTTAGGGTGCATTTTGCCGCCATCCCAGAGGCCCCTCTCTGGGTGGTTTGCTAGCCTCAGCCAGTGCTCAGCTGCATTGGGTGACCACCTAGTCCCACCCCCAGGGTGTCGGTGAGAGGAGACAGAAAAGAGTCTGTCTCCTCCCTGCACAGCTGTGAAGTTTAGGTTGGATATTACGGAAAAAAAACCTTTCCTAATGGGAAGGTGGGAAATAACTGGAACAAGTTACTTAGGCAGGTGGTAGAATCTGCATCCTTGGAGGCTTTTAAGGATGACAAAGCCCTGGTTGGAACAGTATAGTTGGGGATGGTCCTCCTTTGAGCAGAGGTTGGACTAGGTGACCTTCTGAGGTTGCTTCCAACCCTAATTTTCTATGATTGTATAACAGAACTTCTCTATCATGCAGACCCAGCCTGGCCCTCACCAAGATCCATGCCTGCAAGCTTGTCGGGGACGAGGGCAGAATCTGTGGCAGGGAATCTCCATTTTCTCAACTGCACTGGGAACTATGATGTGGGGTTGGGGGGAGGATGGAGCCTCTCTGCCTCACAGAATCCTTCCCCAAAAACCTGCGGGCTTGGGTCCCAGTGGGGGCTGGGGCCAGGTCCATGTGGCAGAGAGGCTCTGTTTCCTCTGTGGGAGTGCAGTGCAAAGCCAGCTGGGCAGCCCTGTGCTTCAGCTTCTGGCTCTCATTGTCATGAGTCTGGGGAGTACAATGTGCAACTACCTTCTAACTAGAAACTACAAAGGAAAGGTAGTAACTTTTCTTTGTAAAGTCCACCTCAGCGAGAATTTGGGGCAGCTGGTGGTAAAACAAAACATGGCTGTCTGATACCCAGGTTTTGGAAAGCAAACTATAGGACACAGTGGGCACATCTACATGTGTACTCAACTGTGCAGGGGTTACTGCACAATCATTTAGTACTTGCTTTAGTACTGCACAGTCCCAGTGCCACACAGGTTGTTTCCAGCCCTACTACACAGCAGGGATGAGGTAGTACTGGTATCGTGGTTCATATTCACCTAGACTACATTGCTGTAGCAATGAGCTACATCTCTGTAGCTTGTTGCTACAGCAGCATAGTGTCTTGTGTAGATGCTCCCAGTCCCATATAGTCCACAGACCACCATTGGGGGAAAAATGTGTGTTCTGTCTGTAAAAATAAGGTAGTTTTTCTGAGCAGAAGATCTATTTTGCATGTAGCCCTGTTTGAATGTAGGGAGGTAAATGCAATAGTGTGTTGCTTGGTTCCAAGGAGGACAGCCAGCCAATTTTTCAAATTCAGGACAAAAGTCCCATATCAGGGCTGCTTTGGGGAGACCAGGACAGAACATTAGCATCTAGGATTGTACCAAAAACCTTGGGGTAGTTGGCTATTTTACTGCGTGATTCCATTATGATTTCACTATGATGTAGCGTACAGCATGGGTTTTATCAAATGACAGAGAAACATAACCCAACTGGCATGAATGGGAATTCTGCTATAATAAGGAATGTTATAATAAGACTTGCATAATAAGGAATGGAAGTCTGGTGCTTTGATGATATCTACTATAATCATGGGAAATTCTGTGAGCTGGAAAATATTCAGAAACTGAAAACATTAAGCTGCATGACTAATTTTTTGCTTTGGACTCATATCTTGCCACAGTATTGAGGAGATAAGAGAAGACCTTTTTATTAAGCATAAAATAGAAATAGATGTAGTGTTTAAAGACTAGATTGTTGGCTTTGTCCATCTCAGAAACTAGTAATAACTGGTAAGGGAAATGTAATTGTACCTATCTACTGTCGATTGGTAAAATTGTACTCTTATTATACATCTCTCTCTCTCTCAGATGATAATAACAATAATGTAAAATAATGTCATCAAATGATATCCTGTAAGTAGTTTTATTTTATATTTAATTTGATGGACTTTTTTCTCCCCTCCAGATGAGCAATTAAATCATATATTCCAATGTCGGCAATAACCAAATTCAGATTTGGAAATTGTACTAGATTATGAAGCCTTCTTTAAATGTTAAAAGCAGATTAAAGAAGAAAAGATTTAATAAAAGGTTGTGAAAGGAAAACACAGCTGGAGAATAAGCTCTTTAAAAATAATCTAAAAACTCATGTAGCACAAGCAGAGCTTAATTAAAATTATGGCACTTTAAAATATGTTTGGTCCTGCTCCAGCACTGCTTCTAGCCAAGGAGCTTAACTATTGGTGCTATTTTCAGAAGCTTCTCCTTTTTCTGAAAGTAAATTTTTTTGGCTCTGGAGAAATGTTACAAATGTTTTCAGCAGTCAAGAACCTATAGACCAGCAGAGAGAATTTGGTATAGGAGCTATGATTTCTGAATTTTAATGGAGAACCAAGTATTTAAATCTTTTTTTTCTGATGTAAAGAAAAAAGAAAATAATTGTTCTTTCTGGAATATCAACATAACCATGATTAACTCTCTGAAGCATCTGTTGCATGGATGTTCTGATTAGATCGCAGAGGAACAAAATCTTGGTTGAGTCATGTGGTACAATAATTACAATGGGGTATGCATGAAAGGTAAGAAAGACATGTTATCACATGTCAAATTTCCAAAAGCGCATAAATAAATAAGGAGGTTAAGTCCCAATGCCTTCCCAAATGCTTTTCTGATATATTCCTAGCTAATTTTTAAAATTTAATATTTTATTACACTGACTCCAATTTTCAGCAGGTTTGAACACCTCTTGCTCTAATGCTGAGACAGATGACCAGCAGAAAGGTCAAGTACCTTATTCATAGAATGAGTTGAGTATTCGGGGGTGGGAGAGAAGAACACTATGGCTTTGGTTTGGTACACTTATAATCTATCTCCTTAACATAGGAGAGCATGAAGATGGTCTTTGTGGTATTTGATCATAAATATAAATACTCAACACAGAATACAGGTATCACATCTAATAATTTACAAAACTGACCTGCTTTAGCTTCCTAAATATTGGATCAGGCAAAAAAAAAAAACTTCTTACTGAAAAAACATGAGTTTCAGGCAGTGTTCTCAATTACATGAAGGACAAACTTAATATTTGAAAACTACTGCGTCCATAAGACGTCAAGTGGGTAAGGTAACTAGTAGGGTGAAAGTGCTAGACTTTAGGAAAGCTGATTTCAATGAACTCAGGCGATTAGTCAAGGACGCACTGCAGAGTAGGAGTTTTGAAGTGATGGGAGCCCAAGAAGGGTGGCTGTGCCTCAAGGAAATGATCCTTCGGGCACAAAGCAAGACGATCCCCGAGTGAGGCAAAAGGGGGAAAGGGGCCAGGAGGCTTCCTTGGCTGACCAGAGAAATCCAGGGCAGCCTAAGGGACAAAAGGGGAGCACATAAAAAGTGGAAACAGGGAGAGATCACCAAAGATGAATATACCTCCTCTGCTTGTGCTTGTAGGGAGGCAGTTAGACGGGCCAAAGCTGCCATGAAGCTGAGGATGGCAACCCAAGTAAAAGACAACAAGAAATTGTTTTTTAGATATATTGAGAGTAAAAGGAAGGCCCAGGGAGGAATAGGATCCCTGCTAAATGGGCAGAAACAATTGGTGACGGACAAAGGGGACAAGGCTGAACTCCTCAACGAGTTCTTTGCCTCAGTGCTCCTAAGCGAGGGGCACGACAAGTCTCTCACTGGGGTTGTAGAGAGGCAGCAGCAAGGCACCAGACTACCATGCGTAGACCCTGAGATGGCACAGAGTCATTTGGAAGAACTGGATGCCTTTAAGTGGGCAGGCCTGGATGAGCTCCATCCGAGGGTGCTGAAGG
>NW_005842750.1:306247-308767 GCF_000455745.1 Alligator sinensis | reverse complement strand
TGCAGGGGGTCAGACTCGATGATCTATTGAGGTCCCTTCCGACCCTAACATCTATGAATCTATGCAGCTGATCTTCCTATATCTTTCTTTCAAATTCTTCAAATTTCCTAACCTGGCATTCAGAAACAGCAGCCTGAGCCAAAACATGAAAAAGGCTTTCTGAGCAGCAGTTGTCTTATTTGCAACAAATAAAAACAATGTAGCAAATTAAAGCCTAGCAGAACCAAGGGATGAGCCCACATTTTCTAAATACATCACGCATCGCAATGTTTGCTTAGCCTCAGTTCTTTTAGGATGATTTACTTGAAGACAGGCAAGCATGAGGACTTTGAGGAAATGGCTTAGAACAGTGGCCAGCAATCTTTAATAAGCCATGGATTAGAACAACCCACCTCTAGTCTGACACAGGTTGCACAGCTTCAGCAGCGTGTCAGGGGTGGAAGGCTTTCCCTGCACCCACACCCAGGCCAGGCAGCTGGAGTGGAAACTGTGTCAGTGCAGCTGCCACTTCTCCCAGTCCCCCACTCTCCAGCTGGGGTGTGAGCTGAGGTTCCAGCAGATGGAGTTGTGTCAATGCCAGGTGTCTACAAACTGGGTACATCTACATGTGCAAATGCTGCTTGATGGGTTTACCCACTCTGGGCAGGTGTCTACACGTGCACCCATTTTGGAGCAGATTGCTGCTCCTTGCAGCAGTCTATTATTGCCCTCTCTGGCCCTGCACCAACTCTCTGCACCAGCCAGGGGGAGTGCTAGACTCCCCCTGGGTTCTAGTCCACAGGCTGGCAGGGAGTATGGGACCAGCAGACAGCTGTCTCTGTGCAGGGGCTGGGAGATTACTCCCTACCCCCAGGAGCTGCCTGCTGCTGGGAAGGTTCCAGTGGTGAAGCCAAAGCAGAGACAATGTTCCCCTACTTCAGCAACAGAATGCTCCCAGACCTGGATCCCCAATTGGGGGCAGGGGGCTTGGAAAGAGCTTGAGAGAGGCAGGTCCCAGGCACATGCCCTGATACACCAGTGGGACAGCTAGCAGCAATTGCCCAAATGGGACACGTGGCTAGGAAAAATCTGTGGGGCTGGGACCTGCCCCAGACCAGGACAGTTCCTGGCCAGCCCTGGGCTGTGCAGGGAAGTCTGCACATGCAGCCTGGAGCTGACTGGGATTGTCTGAAATAGGACAGTCCCCAGTGACCTCCATGCTGCACATAAAGATTTCACTGCACAGCCAGGGACTGGCTGGGAACTGTTCCAGTTTGGATCAGGTCTTATCCAGTTCCAGGCTGAGTGGGGAACTCTCCCTGTGCAGGAAACTCCCTGTAACCACTCAGTGAAGACATTGGCGGGGTCTGGGAGATTGCTGCCTGCTGTAGCTCCACAATTGCGATTTCAGAGTGAGGGCTGGGAGCTCCCTGCTTTTGGGGCAGCAGGACATTGTTCCTGCCCAGGATTCAGTGGTAGAGCCTGCCCTGGAAGCAGGCAGCTCCCAGAGGCAGGGAGCAATCTCCTGCCCCCTGCTTCCTGACTGACTAGGACCAAATTTGCTCCTGGCCAGCCATCTACACATGCCTTACTGTGTAGTAGTTACTCAGTAGTTAAGTTGCTACTTACAAATTAACTGCTGAATAGAGCAAATTACTGCCCTCTAGTATGTAGATGGTGATACTTACTACACAGTAATTTGCTCTACTGCACAGTAAAGCATCTTGTTTAGATACACCCACTGTGTACTTGCTGCCACTACTTCTCTCCTGCATCCTCCCAAACCCCTGCCTCCTGCTGCAGTGTAAACTGCCCAGCCCCAGGACAGCTCCGCACCAGATGCAAGCTGTGCCCATGCCACAGCCTGGGGGAGGGAGATGTTGGTAGGGAGAAACGGCATTGGTGTGGACACAACTAAAAACTGCTTGTCCCCCCACACCTTCTTACTGCCTAGTCCCAATGCAGATGCAGATATGCAGATACAGGCAAGAGTTGGCCAGCGGGGTGGAGCTGTTGCCCCAGAAGAGCCCGAAGCCTCCATGTCGGGTAGGGAGCATGGTGAGCAGTGCACGGCCAGTGCATGGAGGGTCCAAGAGGGACTGAGACCTGAGCTGCACGAGGCCTGGCACAAGACCTGGCACAAGACCAAGCAGTCACTGCACAACTGGCGCACAGAGGGCTCAAGAGGGACTGAGATCCTGGGAGCTGCAGGAGGCGGCTTGGGTTACCAACCCCTAGCACAAGGCCAGGCAGTCAATGCACAGCTGATACACAGAGGGTCTGGGAGTGGACCGGGATCCCAGAGCTGCTTGAGGTGGCTTGGGTCTCTAATCCCTGGCATGAGTGCAGGAATACGGTGCACAGGTGGTGCACAGAGGATCTGGGAGCAGACTGAGACCCTGGCACTGCACAAGGTGGCTCGTGTCTCCAACCCTTGGAACAAGGCCCAGCATGCTGCATAGAAAGGCCATCAGTGCATGGGATGGTGCACAAGGCCTAGAGAGAGCCAGGCCTGGGGCAGCCAAGAGCAGTTGGGAGCTT
>NW_005842750.1:282738-306237 GCF_000455745.1 Alligator sinensis | reverse complement strand
TGAGAGAGGAAAGGCCTCACCTGGGGACGACAAGCGCAGCCTCACCAGATCCTGGGAGAGTTGTGAGTTCCCAGGGAAGGGGATTCCCACAGGAGAGGAGGGATTCCTGCCCCCCCCATCAGTTGGGACTAGCAGCAAGAGGGGAAGCCCCCAACAGGGGAGGTCTCCCAGGGAGTTTCCCTTTGTGGGCTATTCAAGTTAGTTAGCAAGGAGCCTGAAGGGCACTGGGGATTTTTCCCTCTCCTTATCTTTGGGGCATTGCCACTGCCCTAGGACAACAAGGGTTGTTCTTTGTTTCTTTTAGAGATTTAGCTTGTGAATCTTATGTTTTTGCACCTCATATTTTGTGAGTCCTGCACCTTATGCTTTGTAACTGTTACACCACATTAGAGTTTAAGATTGCATGATCTTTTAATGAGACCTTTGCTTTCATCTTCCCTGATTCTTCACCTGTATATAATTGTATTGACTTGTAGATAAGCTGTCTATGGCTCCTATATTTTAAGTGTAAATATGTTAATATGACAACTTTTATATCATATTAAAATTGTACATAGTTAAATTTATTGAGTGTCTGAGTGTGACTCTATAGGGGAAGGAAGGAAACTGCATCCAGCTGGCAGGTTCATCCCACAGTGCACCTGCCCTGCTAATATTCCCTTCAATTGGAGAGGGGAGTACATAATTGGGTACTACCTGGGCTACAGGATATTTATGTTTCTGTTCTTAGTGCACATTATTTTTTTCAAAAGTATTATTATTTAGGCATGCTAGCCAAAGTTTCTGAAGCACTACATGTAGCTTAGCCCTGGATTTTCCATTTCAGTTCAAGAAGAGTGGCAATTCTAAATGTCAGATGACTGAAAATGTGGGAGGGTGATTATTTTTGGAGGAGGGGGCTGTTTTCCTTTGTGTGTGTGTGTGTGCCTGTTTGGGAGGGAAGCAAATTTCACAAGGATATAAGAAAGTCTCAATGGATCCAAACAATGGATACTACTGAATACTTTGTGTGCATGTGTGTTGTGTGTGTGTACACAACATACACACACACACACACACACATATATACATGCAGTCTACTGAATACACGTATATAGTGCATCTGGACATGGCCTGTACGCAGCGCTTCAGAAAAATATGCAAAAAGGTCCCTCCTTAAAAACAATTGACAACGACAGTGTAAGGCTTCACTGTGCATTAATGTGCGCGTGTGCATGCGTGTGCACACACACACACAGACACACAAAGGAAAAAACAAGAAAATGAATTATAAACCTCACTTTCCCAACACAAAGATAAAAACACAACCAGCAAGGATGTTCTTCTCGGGTAGCCGAGAAATTGTCTGCCTATCATAGAAGGCTTGACCTTCCACTTTATAATCCATGTAGATAAAATAGATATAATAGATCTAGATTATAATAGATATTTATTATATAATATCTATTATAATCTAGATCTATTATATGATATTATTATAATAGATATTATTATTATAATAGATATTATATCTATGTAGATATAACACGTTATACTGACCATGTCTACACAAGATGCTGAGTGTGCAGTTGTTACTGTGCAGTCATTTAGTATTTGTATATGCAGTCATATGGTTGAATTTAGTACTTGTATAAACAAGTACTAAATGACTGCACAATAGCCAGAGTTAGTGTGCACTAGCATTGCCAAATGGCTTTTAGGTGATGCTGACTGCACAGTAGCTCATTACTACTGCGCAATAGTGTTGCATAATGTTACCTACCATGCAGTGCTACTGCAAAGTAGTAATGAGTTACTGCACAGTCAGCATCTCATGTAGGCACGGCCACTGATTCTATCATTTTCCAAGGGAACACATGTCCCGAATGAAATGAGCTTCTAGATGTTGTCCTCAGTGATTGATTAAAATCTTCACATTGGAAACCATTTTTAAAAACAGTAGAACCTTTGTATAGACTTTGTGCTACTTCTCCTTTTGTCCCTTTCTATGTTACCCAATGCAAACAGGTTCAAATTCTGTCTCTAGACATCCCCACATAAAGGAAAGATAAAATAAGCTACCTTCTCTCCAGCATTTCTATGTCAGATGGAAGCAAAGATCTAGCTGCTTGCAACATATAATTCAAAGGTTTTGTTAGCATTCTTCATGATTTTAACTACCCCAAATAAATGGAAGAATATCATTTATCAGAACAGTTGTAATTCTGGCTCCTCTTCATTGCTGGTTTGTGGTCTGAGGCTAGTACTATATAGAGTACAGCCACTTCTTCCTCCCTCCCCCCCCCCCCCCCCCCCAATAATCTGTAGAAATATTCAGAACCCCTTACAGACAGAATATCTCTGAAAACATTCACTGGGCTTTAAAGGACAAACTGGAACCTTAACAACTTACATCTCCATCTGTGAAATAGTGAAAGTAATGCCCTAATGGCTTATATGCTATATTTTGTGATTTTTGCTGCTAGAATGAAAATACAGCTTGTTTTGCTTCAGTACAATTACAGCAGTTAAGTGAATAAATGAGTTTACCTTCTGCTAAGGAGACCCTTCTTAAACATGAGTGTTTTTGTGAATCATGTTATTCAAATCAAACATCTTCCTAAAATTGCTGATTTTATAGTGCACATGAAAAGGAAGAGCTGGTGTAACCTTTCCAACACAGGAATTATTACTTCAAAACTATTTTCTTCCATACTTTGAAGGAACGCTTTGTTTCTACCTGCTAATATTATCTATCCTTGTAGATTTCACAGAGACACCCATTGCACTCTTGCATGTTTCTCAAGAGCTAAGGGATTGGTTTTCTGCTGTTGCATTTCTTCTTTGTAATAGTGTGAATGCTTCATTAACAGTTCCCAGGTCATGATTGAAACATCTATTTTTTAAAACCATGAGCAATCTGTGTCCCACTGCTACATACACAGTCCTGCCAAGAACACTTTATACACCCCTAGGGATTGACTCTTTTTCTTTCTATACTGTAAAGTAATGCAGAAAAAATCTGGTGTGATGGCACAAGAGGGAACTACATTTTTTATCTCTGAGATTTGTAAGAGAGGAGCATTATTTGCTTGTACTATATTGCAGCTGTTGATGTTGTACCCTGTGGGAACTGTCATCTGGGGAAGATTGTTACTATATTGCTCAGGCTATCTGAAATCTAATCAAAATCAGCATGATTATATATAATCGTGTAAAGTGTTCAATGGAAGAACATTAGCACAAGAAATCCACAATCTGAAATTCCACATCAACAATATATTTTTGCTTTGTTGCAAGGAGTAAGATAAGGGCCAAAGCAAAGGAAAAGAATGATGACTCATCATTTCATTTTTTCTGTTTCCTACCCTATACTACTACCACCTAACCAGGAAGAACAGAGCAATCCTCTGAGACCTACTCCGTGACTGATAATAGAGAGTTCATGGCACGCAAAAATATACGATTGATTGACTGTAATGGTAATGCAGTACTATACCAAAGTCCCAATTCTGCATAGTTTGCCAGGGGGTTCCATTATAAACCATGACATCAGGGAATTAAAACCCACTTATTAATATTCATTCTAGCCTGAAACTTGAAATACATCTTCAAACTATTGTTGAAATTAATTTACTGTATTAAGACTGGAATCCATAACAAAAATTGTTGCATACATACCCTTGCTTACTTACATTTTTAAATACCCTTCTCTTTGTAGTTTTCCCACTCTTCCTCCCCCTCCAACCCCTACCCCCAATATTCCTTTCAACAAAATTTAAAGAAATGAAACCCTGAAACCTGATCTGTAGTACAAATTATGTGGTGGAAAGGTGACAGTTCTCATTATTGAAATACAACAGAAGCAAACCAATCACCCGTTCAAGTTTTGTTAACTTTCACAATGGTTGAAATGCAAAATGTCCTTTAGGTGACTGTTAGGATTATTTTCTGATTCATTATTTTCTATGCTCTAAAATACAAATACATTTACCAAATAGATGAGGGTTGGCTCAGTAGGAAAATGAGCATTACTAGTGTCAGGGAGTGACCTTCTAAATGTATTCCCAGTCATATTACACACACACACACACACACACACATTAATGAGCTGTAGAAGCCTGTGTTAGTCCTTCTCTCCTTCTAGAGGAATCCTTTCTTCTCTAAGCTCAGAAAACTCATTGCTACAGAAACCTAACAAAACAAATATGGCTAGGGTTCAAATGATACAGCAAAGATACAACACTTTTAGTGTCTTACACTTGCATTGTAAGTAGGGGCTGTCTTTCTATTCTGTGTTTGTACAGCACATAGCACAATAGAATCCTTCCATGACTGGGACTCCTATGTATTATCAAAATCCAATAATAGCTGTTTAACAGTGTCTTTCTGTCCATTTATGAACCCCACAGAGTTAATCCAGGTAGGGTTCTTCAGCTTGGATGCTGAATCTTAAAACTTGTTGGGGAATGATTTAAAATAAAATAATGTTGCCTAGTAACATTTAGTTGGATTACTAAGGGCCAAATCATTGAGAACTCCTAATGGAAAGATAAGATTAGACAGTGGTATTCATCTGTACGATTGTTTTATACAGTTCAGCAACCACTGATAACAATATGCTGATTTTCAGATGTTGTTCTGCCAAATGAACTGTACCTAGGAAATAATGGACATGGCAAGAGAACAAATGGTAGCTTGTCCTAGTCACACTGGCTTGGCTGATGAACTAGAAGAAACGACTTGTGACAGTGGGATCCAAAGCAGGTAACAGTGAAACCCCTAGGAGTTGCCAACTTTCTCCTTTTATTTGAAATCCTCTCAGCCCATGTGAGTGACAGTTTCATACTACAGTTTGTTTACATCGTTTTTATGTAAGGAAAGCTTTTATATAGATAAATATTAGGACAATTAGCATTTGATTGTATAAGTAGATTGTTGAAGCAACATGTATATGGCTAACAACAGAAATATAGCATTTTGCATTATGTTTCTGACTTCTGAGGTAATGAAATGAGGACAAAGCTCATTCACCTAGGCAGAAAGCATGACTTAATATTGTGGGGGAAAAACAACTAACCAAAAAACTACAGTACAGTTAATTAAACAAAGAGCCTGCTTTTCCCTAGATACCACATCACAGTTACTCTGCCGGATTCTCTGGTACATAGATAGCACCTTCCTAGTAGCACAAAGGCAGCTGAATCATTTCGGACAAGAATACCTTCACTGTGATAGAACTCTTCGATGGTCTAGCTATTCCAGGGCACACCTTTCTTTCTCCACCCAAACCAGCCAGGTGTCTGAGATTAGAGATTTAGGATAATGGGCAATTCTTAGATGGAATATTAAACTCTTTAAGAGCACTGCTTTAGCCTTCAGCCTACACAGCTTTGTCTTCAGCAGAGGCCCAGGATCAGCAGAGAGCTTTGAGGATTAGGAAATCATATCTTTTTTTTTTTTTTTTAACACTGTGCTGAGCAGAAATATTTCTGTTTCATTTTGTTTCAATACAGAACCTGTCCCAAAGGGGTCCATTATTTTCCCACCTTGAGGATGGAGTAGTGAATTGTATTTAGGACTGCATAGACACTACAGCTAGGAATTGACTGCTGCCATTTATTTAATAGTGTCATGTGCAAATAGCACATTTCCAACAGTAGTCTGGCTTTCTAAGGGGCCTTTAGAAATTCTAATAGGTATCTGCCAGCATCTCTACATGCCTGAATACCTTTGAAAATCCAGTCCTAATTTTCTTAGGCATGTAAGTCCCTCCCACATCATTTCTGAAAACAACTTTCAGGCATTTACTTTCTTCACCTAGCATTAGTGTCAAATAGTGGCTTTATTGCTACGCAGGCTCGTGCGGAAGCACACTCATTGCTCAATAACTTTCCAACAGCTCTCCCAATTATACTTTTTACTGGACCAACTGTATCACAAGAAGTCTTGCCCCTCATATTTTTATTGAGTATTCAGACTCCTTTCATTCCAACTGAATATGCCTCTGTTTCTATCTTCTTCATCTCCTTATTTGCCTTTGGGATGCAATGTCAAGTGTCATTTTGACTTGGGGAAGAGGTCTTTGAATATCAAGATGAAAGAGAATGTTTGTTCCAACTAAATCCTCATTTTTACAAATGAAGTCAATGGAAGACTTTTACTAATGATATGTTTCTCATTAGCAAATGGAGCTCTTTACTGTGTAAATCAAATACCCTTTTATAAAACTAGTCTTCATCCATTTTTATAATTACCATCACTATCTCCATTTTCTTCTTCCTCCTCCTCTGAAGTATAACTTGAGGTACGTGACTCTGTAAAGGCTTTTCCAATAGGGATCATTATGGGGAAACTGAGGTAGAGGAAACTAAGTAGGGCAATTATGTTTCTGCTAACTGTAGCACTAAAATTCACAATAAGATAACTGATCATAGGAGATTAGTGGCTGGTTTTTAGAGCATTATCTTAGAATCATAAATGATATAATGAACTTGTTTTTTGATTTTGAATATGCAGATTGACTCCATTCTATGATGTTAAAAAAATAATCACTAAACTGAAGGGTAGGAGATGTGGTAATACTCAAGTTTTTTTTCTGCTTTTCTCTTACTTTTTAAGAATCAACCACTGAAAGTATTGATATATAGGAACTGCATTAGCTTTAAGAAAATTTATACTGGTGTTACAGAGGGAAAACAATAGAGGGGTGCAAGGTGAATCTGAATTAATAATTTGGCCTGGTGCATCTCTGTTGCTAGTCATAGGCTGCATCCAGATGAGTGTGGATGTGCAGTATGTGGCACCACAAACCCATCTGTGGCTCCATACACCACACATGCAGGCATTCCCCATGCAGCTACTGTCGCAGGGAGAGACAAAAGGGAGGAGCCCGTGCAAGTCTTCAGCTGCACCTTCATACAGCTGCGGCCGGCCAGTGACATCAGCGGCGATCATCGGTCAGCAGAAATAAAGCGAGCGGCCAGCAAAGGGGCAGGGAAACAGACGCCGGGAGAAACCCCAGCTGAAGGGGCCTCCATTAAGCTCTGAGTGGAGCAAGCGGGGCTGGAAGCAGTGCTCCCCAGCTGGGGAGGATCCGACACCTCGCATGGCAAGCCAGGAGCCGCTGGCTGCAGCAAAGATGACACTGCACTAGGAGCAGGAGCTCCTGTGAGAAGAACCGAAGAACAGGAAGGAAGAGCCCAGAGGGACCCTAATTCCAGCGGCCACCGTGGAGGAGGGGGAGAGGCCAACCCATTACTCAGCATTCAACCAGGTTGGACGGTGGAGGGCCTCAGGGGGCCTGAAGATATAGGAGCCAGGGCAGCGAGGGAGAGGAAGCCCGGGGAGAGCCATGGGGTACCATGACCACGTGGGGAGCTGAGGATAGCCCCATAAAGTTGGGGGGAGCAGGATTTGTCTGATTAGGCTTTAGGGGCCAGATGTGGGTACTGAGGGGTACCGAGAGGGGTGTCTAGAATGCTTTTTTCTTTTGGGGTTTTGTTGTGATATGGTTTGTGTTTCCCACTTCTGGAGGGGTTGAGTATCAGGGCACTGGGGGAGACCCAATGGTGGTGTGAGCCTCAGGATCGGGGTTAGCATTAAGGAAAGTCAATGTGCACGAAAACCTAGGAGACACTAGGGACCCGTTGCTCAGGAGTTTGGCCACAGGAACAACAGTGACCCGCCAGGCTGGGTATAAGGGCGAGGTAGAGGGGAGGTGGAACCTTGTAGAAGACCACCAGGGAGACAGTGCGCCCTCGGGGGAATCAGAGTGGTCCTGCCCCCCCCCGCCCCCCACACTGTAGTAAGATTCAAAGTCATGGCAGGAGAGATAGGGGAGGACCACGTTTGGAGCAAACATCCACTTGATGGGCCACCTGGGATAACAAGGTGGACACCATCCTCTATCCGGAACAAAGCCTCCCGGGACAAGATGTTCGAGGCCCGGTGGGCACAGCTACCTTCAGTAGATCCTGAAGTAAAAAACCCCACACCAACAAAAAGCAGGATGACACATGTGGCAGCAGCATGTGCCACCCAAAACCAAGGCCTGGTCATGCTCCAGCTGCTGTCCAAGCTCCCAGATGCAGGAGCACTACGGCTGCTGGTAAGGCTGCTGGGGCCAGCACAAGTGCTGGCCCCAGCCTCCCCTACCCGACCCAGGATAACTTGCCATGCACCAGAGTGCATGTAGCACAGGCATTCCCTAGGGACATGTAGCAGTGGCACAGTTGCTACAGATCTCTTGGGAAACAAACATCAGTACTTGTCTGGATGTAGCCATAATGTGCAAATTAAAAAACAGCAGCTTAACTCTGCAAATCTAAGGTTATTTTGTATTCCTGGAAGTGATGGAACAAATTTTCATTTCTAAACTGGTAATAGATGGAGTAACTGGTGCTAGATGGAATAATCAGGAAGACGTAACAAACATGGAATCTCATAATGACAGTTTTACAAAGTAATTTTTAAGACTAACCTTTAAGTCTTGCATTTTTCTATGCTGGAAGCTCATTTGGTCCCTTTTAAGCTGGTGTTAATACTTCTTTAGCTATAGTAGAGGACTTCATGTACATTGGTTTCTTAAACACATGCAGCATCTCAGTAACCGCTATTAAGTATTTAAGCAGGCCTCTTTCTAGCAATTATTCAGAACACGTTTATACTGCAACTCAGATCTTACAAATGATAAACAAGTATAAACACTGAATCTATAGCACTCTGCCTTTCCTGACTGGGAGATGAGTCAGTAAATAGCTAAGCATGCAATGTAATTATTGACAAGCTGATAAAGCAAACATAGGTTTGCAGTCTTGTTTTATTTTTTCCCCATCCCATCGAAAACTAGAGGTTATACTGAATTTAAAGACGGGGGCAAGGATTATACCTGGCAGAATGGTATGAACCCAGAGTTACAAAATATTCAGGGGATCACATTTTCCTTATTATTTATAGCAAGCATTTTAAGGTGCTCACTAGGGTCCTTGTTACATTGTACAATCCAACTGAAATCAATGGGAGTAGCACTTAAGTCCTCCAAGGAAGAATGGGCCAAAGCATTATAGAAAATGGACTTGGTAACTATAGTCTAATATTCTAATTTAACTATAGTTACATTCTTATTGAACTTCATCCAAGCAACTTGGATTTAAATTTAAAAACTGGTTCAGTCTAACAGAGGAAAAATATTTCATTCCGAGGTTCAGATCCTTGTATTGTTATGTTTTAATCTGTTTAAGCAAACACACACACTTCATTTCCATAATATTTTCACATGTAAGCTATCAATATCCCTTTTGAAATGCACATCTACAAATTTGTATTAACTGTGTACTTGTATAGAAGTGGTTAGTAGATGTATTTTCTAATCCTCCATACCTGTCATAATGTATTTGTGTTACATTTAATAATCATTTACAGAGGGTTAAAAATCATTAACTGAACTTTTAATAAATGGTCAATCAATTACCATATGGCTTCAAACAAACTAGTTGCTTTTAAGTACATTTCCTAACTATCTATAACAGCTCCTGACGTGCTTTGTAGGTACAAATGAAACATACTCGCAACCAACTACTGATCATTACACTTCCTACACTATTTATAAATGCATCCTTACTGCACTTTGACAAAATTCTTTATGGAAAGAATTTGTTTTGTTTTACATTTTAATCCATGGCACATTAAATTTGCAGTTACCTTGAAAGCAGCCGTAACAGTAGATGGTGAATTTCTTTTTCCTTTTCTATGAATCAGCAACATATATTGAAGCATCTTTCTGACCAGTCATCCCTGCAATGTCAGTGATTCATACTACACTAAGGCAATTTGATTTAATAAATGATCTACTGCATTTGTCTGTGGTAGATCTTGTATGTGACTGGCTAGATGAACTGGACAAATGGCAGAACTTTCAGATGCCTATACACAAGCACAGAGGATGCTCCAATATGCTGGAATTCCAGTGATTAATCAAGTCTGCTGCAGCATGGCAATTACCATGCTCCAGCAGCCTCTTGTATCTCATGTATCAGCATCCCCACACTTAAATGGTGGTGGGGGTGCTTGAACTAAAACTCATTGAACAAGCTTTCATTGAAGCACCCCTGCTGCCATTTTTAAATGCAGGGCTGATACATGAGATGTGACAGCACTTTAATTGGACTGGCTCTCAGAACCATTCTAATTAAAGACCCGACCCCCACACACTCACACTCTTGGAGCATGGGTAAATGTACCTTTCTTGAATGAAAAGTTTATTTTCTGAGCCATAACTCCAGTAAATGGAGTTGCCTTAGAACGTTTTACTTGGGTGTTTCTCCAACAATTTTTTAAATCTTGAAAGCATAAAAATAGAATGTTGAGGTAGCTGATACTAATTTTAGGAATGTTTAGTTAAAATTCTTGAAAACTACACAACAACACACAATGAGCATGATATGACACACAATGGTTTTAGTATATCAAGGTAGGATTGAGTTCAAGGCTGATTAGAAAAAGTTGCCTTCCACCATCACATTCTCAACCAAGTGCCACCTGTTTATGAGCAGCAAGTTAAGAAAAGCCTCCCCTCTAGTCACTCTGTCTATCATCTGTATCAAAATATTAGCCCAAACATTACTAAGGCTTCTGTTTTTGCTTCCTCCTATTAAGTTTTTATCCTAGGTCCTAAGGCTCTTTAATTACTTCTGGGCTTTTGTCTCTATCCACCAGGGAACCTGGTTAAAGCCCTTCTCGCTAAGTTACTAAGCCTGTATGCAAAGACACTTTTCCCATCTCTTCCCAGCAGTCCCTCATCTTGGAGCACTACCCCATGGTTAAATAAGCCAAATCATCATTTTGGATGCACTCAGATTCACATCTGGCAGTATCATAAGTGCCTACATGGACGATCAGCATGGGATAGTAGTCAGAATGTTGAACAAGTCTTGGCAAGCTGTGATATCTCATATGAGGGCTTCTACCAGGAAGCAGACCTTCGGAGACAACAGGTCAAGCCAGCAAATGGATGATTCCCTGCCTTGTAGGGAGAAGTCATCAATCATTCCCACAAATCACTTCCTCTTGAGAGGAGAGGTCTCAACTTCCACCCCACCCCCCCGCCCAAGAAAATACGGAATGACTTCTCCTGTTACTGGAATGGCCTCCTTCTCATCCATTGCCATGGCTTTATAACTGTTCTCCACCTGGACAGCCACAGGTTCAGAATAGGAGTGCTATCTGTTGCGAAAAATGACAAGCTGCAATCTTCTAGCTTCCAGTTTCCAAAGAATGAATGTCTTCTGTATTTTCCGATGCTCCCTCTGCTTGTTCTTTCATGATACTGGAGGTCTCTTTGTGGATCAAGTTGATGAAGACCTCATGTTTGTGGAGCCTATCCACCTTCTCCTGCACCTTCCTTACTGCAATCTTGACAGAATCCACCAGGAGGAATTTCTCACACTGCAAGCACCCCCCTCCCCCCACACACACACCTGTCTGTTCCTGGCAGGGACATACAAATCACAAACCCTGCAAAGCAGATCAGAATCTGGGTGGAAGCCTTATTGGTCAGTGACTCTGCTTGGACAGAGGCTGCACAGATATAAGCAAAGGCAGGGCTAGCAGTGGTGGGTGCGTTGGCATTGTGACACCTTCCAGCCACCCTGGTGATTCTCCTAGCTCCTCCTTCTTCTGCTGGTACTCCACAAAATTTCCTTCTTCCTTTACGTGTTTTCACTCAGCCAACAGGATACACAAACCCTGTCCCTAGGCAGCCACAGTTTCCTGCTCTTGTCCCAAGCAGGAAATCCTGAGGGCCTATTTACTGATTCTGTGTCACCAACTTCTACATGGATGATAGGCACAAACGTCTGTAGTGAAAAGTATAACTGTGTGTTTAAACTAAGGATAGTGAGTTGTTGCACTCTGCCTTTGAAATAGCCTGTGACTCCAAGACTGACTATCTGAAGGTTACAATTCAATTCTTGGCTCTCTATGTTAGCTACAAATATCAAGGACAATAAAAAGTCCTTTTTTAGATATGTGGGGAGCTGGAGGAAAATCAATGGCAACATTGGACCCCTGCTAAACCAGATGGGACAACTGACAACCAAAGTCCAGGCAAAAGCAAACTTCCTAAATGGGTACTTTGTGTCAGTTTTTCACCAGTCCCATGGGACGCCCCTGCCTACTATGGGACAGGGAGGTCCAGGTGAGGGAGATTCCTTGCCCTTCATCAAAGCTGACTTCACGAAGGGAAACCTTGAGAGGCTGGATACCTTCAAGTCAGTCAGGCCTGACAGTTTACACCCCAGGGTACTCAAGGAGCTGGCAAGCATCATAGCTCAGCCCCTAGCATGGATCTTGAGAACTTCTGGTGCTCTGGTGAAGTGCCGAAGGATTGGAAGAAGGCCAATGTGGTACCTATCTTCAAGAAATGGAGGAAAGTGGATCCAGCAAACTATAAGCCCATCATCCTGACCTCTATCCTGGGGAAGGTCTTGGAAAAGATTATCAAAGAGGCCATCCTTAACAGACTGGCTGATGGCCACATCCTGAGGGATAGCCAGCATGGGTTTGTTGTGGGTAGGTCTTGCTTGACCAATTTCATTTCCTTTTATGAGCAGGTGATCTATCACCTGGACAAGGGGGAAGAGATTGATGTTGTATATCTTGACTTTAAAAAAGCCTTTGATCTGGTATCCCATGATCACCTCTTGGCAAAACTGGCTAACAGAGGCCTTGGCCTCACCACAATCTGCTGGCTAAGGAATTGGCTCCGCAGTAGGATCCAGAGGGTGGTGGTTGATGGAAGTCAATTGTCGTGGTGTGCTGTGACCAGTGGGGTCCCTCAAGGCTCTGTCCTAGGGCCTATACTATTTAATATTTTCATTAATGATGTAGACATTGATGTCAGAAGTGGACTGGCCAAGTTCACCGACAGCACCAAACTCTGGGGCAAAGCATCCACACCTGAGGACAGGAGGGTGATCCTGGCAGATCTTGACAGGCTCATGAAATGGGTACATGAGAACCTGATGGTGTTTAACACTGACAAATACAAGGTTCTCCAGCTTGGGAGGAAAAACCTGCAGCATGCTTATAGGCTCGGCAGTGCTACACTGATTAGTAGTACAGACGAAAGGGACTTGGGGGTCCTGATTGACCACAAGATGAACATGAGCCTTCAATGTGATGCTGTGGCTAGTAAAGCAAGGAAAACACTGACTTGCATCCACAGATGTTTCTCAAGCAAATCCCAGGACGTTATTCTCCCATGGTGCTCGGCCTTGGTGAGGCTGCAGCTGGAGTACTACATCCAGTTTTGGGGTCCACAATTCAAAAAGGATGTGGAGACGCTTGAGAGAGTGCAGAGAAGAGCCATGTGCATGATCAGAGGTCAGGACAACAGACCTTATGATGACAGGCTGAGAGCCATGGGACTCTTCAGCCTGGAAAAGCGCAAGCTCCGGGGTGATCTAGTGGCCACCTACAAGTTTATCAGGGGTGCTCACCAGGATCTGGGGGAACATTTGTTCACCAGAGTGACCCAAGGGGTGACAAGGTTGAATGGTCACAAACTCCTCCATGACCGTTTCAGGCTGCACATAAGGAGGAACTTCTTTACTGTCCGAGCCCCCAAGGGATAGACTGCCGCCAGAGGTGGTTCAAACACCTACATTGAATGCCTTCAAGGGACATTTGGATGATATCTTTCTGGGATCCTATGATGCCTGCTGACTTCCTCCCCCTGTGGCAGGGGGCTGGACTTGATGATCCTACGGGGTCCCTTCCAGCCCTAGTGTCTATGAAATTTATATGGAGAGTTATATAGTTTCAGCTCTTTTTATTGATCCAGCCAAACCAGCTGAAAGTAAGGGACATACTAGGTCTGCTATGGGTAACTGTAATATCTAAAGTAAAAGTTCTAATTACTTAATACTTGGAGCATGAGATAATAACCACTGACATTCCACTGTAAGATATTATTACTAAGTTAGATACATTATGGGGACTCAATGGCTAACTACAGATGGTCAAAGAGTCTGAGACTAAATTGATTCAGTCTTTTCAGGTTAGTCTAAGATGCACAGATTAAATTGAAACAGAAGTGAACAGACCTTTGATTCAGGAAATGCAGCCACATTTCTGGCTCAGGCCAGAAGTCGGGGGATGCTAGAGCATGGCTTTCTGGCTATGTGTTCACTTCTTCCTGCTGCCTGCAAGATCTCTGGAATTCACAGTCCACAATCACACAAGCAGGACTCTGCAGGGTTGCTCATCACTTCCTCTTCTTGCTTCCTGGTGCTTCTGGGATTTGTGGTCCACAGTTGTAGCCAGCAATAAGAACCAGGAAGGGGTATGGGACAGAAGTTTCATAAACTGATTTGACTCAAATCAGATAAGTCTGATACTACATTCAACCATTTTGAAACTGGTTTATATGGACTGTATTTCTGTTCTGTTACAGGTATAAACCAGTTTCTGATCACTTCAACCAATGAATGTGTAACTTCTGTCCCTAGCCTATATCCATTACAAGGTTGCTATGTCAATGTTTGATGTTGACCACGGGCTGCTTAAATAGATGAAACATTGATGCATTACATTATACTAATTTTAATAAGAAACAGTATGTCCCATGACCAATATTTACCTTTTATTAACAAAATGGAATCATGTCCTTTACATTAATAAGCCAGCTTTCATTTAAATTTGTCAGTTCTGAGACAAAACAGTTTAAATATTAAAACTGTCTAATTATGGAAGTATAAAGGGGAATAGGTAAATTTGTTCATCTCAGGCTCAATTGCACTAATGTAATAGAAAATGCACATTTTAGAAAGAGCCTTGTGCTAGTTTTTGTTTTTTGCAACAGAAGTATAATGTTTAATGACCATTTAGTTATTTGAACACTTACTCAAATTTTTGTATGGATATATTTTTAATATCTTTAAAGGGCCTAGAGTCCTAACAAAAAGCCATCTTGTTTATCTGTTGGTTTTGAAAATATTTTTCTATGTTTAAATTGTTCCATTTTGCTGTGATTATTTGTCCTTGGAGTATGCATTGCATCATTTTTCTAGGCTATATAGATATAGACATTACAGTAACTTGGGAACTAAGACAATTTATGCTGACCTTAAAAAGCCTCTGGGATACATCTAGAGTTTCTCATAAATACAGCTATGGCAGAAAAGAGAGAGCATTAACAGCTAATGTAACTCCTTCTATAAATATAATTCAATTTGAACTACTACATATTGTATAACCTTCTGAAGCAAATGAGTTTTCAATAGGATTATAGCAAGGGTTTTGACATTCCTTGAGATGTTACAGATTATTCCTAAAGCCAGGCCATGGTTCAGTCACCCACTGACCTTTTTGCTTTTTTTCCTTTTAACAGGTGGTGTACTGTTTTTTCCTACTTCCATTGAAAATCAATAGAAAAATCCCCATTAACCTTCAATAAAAGCAGCTGGTTTGGATTTTTTGAAAATTTTGTTAGCAATTCTTAAAAATTGGCTGTAGCCAAAATTTATTACTCTAGTTACTTTAACTTAATTTGTATTTATTTGAAATGTAATTTTTTCAAGTCATTAAATATAAATGTATCAAGATAATCCATTTAAATTTTAGATCTAAAGGAGTGGTTTTCAAAGTCACTTAGCTTCAGTGTAACTCTGGTCTGTGCAAGTCTGGTGGAATAACAGTTTTCTTTTGAGAGAAACCGGAATAGGCCAAATGCTGACCTCTTTTGAAAACACAAACATTGTTCTTTTATTGAAATTCCATTAAAAACATCCTGTCCACTTCAGTATTCTCCCTTCCAATCCTAATAATATGCAATGAAATAAATGGAGCAACATATGCCAGTAATTTCTAGTAGTGTCTGTTGAGAATGGATTCTTGTTCAAAAGCCTGTGGAGAGAAATGGTAGTTGGTAAAGTAGTACTACTTGTTCATTTCTGCTTTGAAATACCACAGTGATTCTATGAGAGGAGGAGAAAAAAAGTCTCAACCGGTGCTGATTTCAGACTGTTTCTTGTATAGTTAAACCTTTTATATAAATTAAATTCATTCCTGAAATGGACTTATAGACAGATAAATTTGCTCCACTGTGACTTTAAAACAGTTCCTAACTTACTAAAATTAAATACAGAATACCCAAAAGTAAAATCTACTAGTTAAGTAAGAATAACAATGTTGAGAAGAGAGAGGAGATATATATGAATGTGGCATTTAAATCCACAAGGTGTTAGGAACTCCTTTGGTACACTAAACATCTTCATCTCTGTAATAACAGTAGAAACCCTGAAGTAGGAACCAAATGGTATAAGAGTGTGTGTGTGTGTGGGTGTGTGTGTATGTAAGTGAGTGAAAGAGAGTGAGAACTTGTCTAAAAAGGTAATGCAGTAGAACAGAGACATGCTTAGACTAATATTAGCATAGCTATTTATGTATGAATATAACTTGTTAGAAGTTAAGTAAAAATTGTAATATTAATTAAAAGTATCCAGTATTTTATCTAGTGTGTATATGCAAATATTACAAACTCCTTCCAAGTTCAGTTTGAAGCAGAAGGTAATCAGCAATATGCCCCTCTGATCCTTTATTCCATAGTTCTAGATAAGGCCAGCTCCCATTAAAATAAATATTAAAACCTATAACTTTGTTAGGAAGATTTAGCTTTTTTTTAGTTGAAAGAAAACCTAATGTTATATTTGATAGATTTCTAAAATAAGTGTTTTCTGAAGTCTGGAGGATTGCATTACTGTACTCTGCTTGTTAGCATTGACCTTTCCAAATTTGTGACCGGATAATTCAATCAATTTGTAAGATGGAGAAGCACTGTTGGATAGAATGACTTTTTGACCTACAATATTTTACTGATATTTTTCTGGTAATTAGTAAGGGATGCTTCAAACCAGGTCATAAGTTTTAAGGACCATTGCAACAGCCATTAGAGACAGACTCTCGTCCCATGTATCATTCCTGGAACATTGTCTGAGTGGGCTTCCATTGAATTGTCTTTACTATTAGTAAATAGTCTTATTCACATCAAAGAAAGTCTTGAGGCCCTTTTTTAAAATTAAAATATTTTTAATAAGTCCAAACTTTACCAGCACTCATGTAGACTGTTTATGAGATGTGTTAATTCCTGTCCAGCTTTAAATGAGAATCACTAGCCAAAATGAAAAAGCAGTAGCAGAATATTTGAAAATTTCAAAGCTTTTTTTAGTCAAATCTTGCCAAACGGAAAGATGTGTAGGAATTCCTCTGTGTCCGTTTTGAGTCCTAATAGAGTAGAAGATTTTGGTTTGTGCTCTCTATTTCATTACAAGGACCCTTAAAATTTCGAGTTCAGAAGTCAGATTGTACTGTGCTCATTGACCTTTCGCTACAGTATGTAATTTCAGGCTCTTGGGATGAGAATATCTGATTTTTCTGTGAAGTGTGGAGACAAAGATTTTCTTTTGAACAGCAGCAAAAACTAATAATTCCATAAGAATCATAATAAGGATATAGAAAAATTCTTACAATTCTTTTTTTAACTTTAAAATTATTAGATCTAAATGCAGAGGGGAATCTCTATGTTTCCAACAGGGAAAAGGGATTTATTTTGATATTGTCTGTTGCCCCTTCTAATTTTAGGAAAAAGCTTTATAGGTTCAAAGTCTGTGATGTGGAGAGGTTACGAACCATAACAATCTATCAGAAGACATGACTAGGGGGAAGCCCACTGTCCCTGTAATGACCCAAGAAATGTAAGCAGAGAAATATTGTCCTTCTCACTGAGTTCATTCTCTGGGATAGTTGTGATTACTGCTTGCATGAGAGTATATTACTTCAGAGTGGGAAGCCCATTTGTTATGTATTTCTGGGGTATACTGGGTTGGTGAGAAAACATCATGGTGTCCCCTGATAGTCCTTTGACCTATTGTCTTCTGTGATGGTGGTCAGAACTCCTTGAACAGAATTCCTTCCTCAAAGTTCCCTTGAAGGAGGAAATAGTTGAGGAATTTGTTAATGTGTTGTTCTGATGACTAAGCATGTTCCAAGATACTGCTTTGCATGCCTACACGTGCATTTACTTGAACCTAGATTTACTGCGCAGTAAGCTACTGCACAGTAAGGGTTTTTGGGTCAGTGGCAGAGTCGAGGCCCAGCAGCGGGGACGTCCAATCCTGGTGCTGCTCTAAGCAGATCCAGGTCCACACCCATTTGGATTTGGTGCAAGTGGCAAGCCTAGACCCAGGCAGGTGGTGGTGGACCTGGAGCAGGGGCTGGGCCAGGGGCTCTTGCTGCTGGGAGGTGATGGAAGAACTCCTTCCAAGAGTCGGGGTCTGCTGTGGGGCACCGGGTGACTGCCAGGGGCCTGCAAGGCTAGGAGCAGGGGCTAGGCAGCAGTGGGTATGCACAAGTCTACCAGGCACAGTGTAGCAAAACCCCCAGTGTTTCTTTTTTTTTCTTTTAAAATGCATTCCCCCCACTTCCCCAACCATTTCTTACTTTTTCTCTCCCTCTATTCCATATAGATAAGTATAAGAGAGCTAAGACATAGGATAAGCTTCAGCATTTTATTTTGATAGCAAGTTGTATTTGTTTTTTCTCCTTTATATTGTATTGATTTTTACTGTTCCATATTACTGTTTTACTGATTCTATATGATTTAGTCCTAATATGTAAGTTAGCATAAGTCATGTCAAGTTTCCATTTTATTTGTCAAGTCTCCATCTTGTCCCCATGCCCTGTTGTGTAACCTATGACTCATACATACCCCTCCTATGTAACTTGGTTCCTGAATGAATGGGGATGAATGAGGGTGCTTGAGAGACAATGGCAGTAGGTCTAAAAATAGCTCCCTCTGAATGACCAAACCATCAAAACAAATACTTGGACCAATGACCCAGCCATTGGAACCACCCTCAGCATTCAAGAAACAAAAGATGAGGGAGCCCACCATTGTGCCAAGGCTGCACATGCTCAGTAAGAACATCTGGAACCCTCTGGAACAGAACTAACATTGCCTGGACATGCCCTCCCCATAGGAGATCAGAGGTAGTCTGCCCCATAAAAAGGGGTAATGAAGACTGACTTCGTGGGACGCCATCTCTATCTGGACCAGCACCATGCCACACCACCTATCCATCCAGAGGCCCTGTCGGAGACCCCCCCTCTGGACAACACCTACTGAAAAGGACCCCTTTCTAGCCCGGATAGGTAGCTATCACCCCCACCCTCTCTTCAACCAACGACTTGGACTCTGCTTCTCTTCCCTACCTGCACTCTAACCCTCCCACTGAGTCTCTAGTGTGTGTGTGTGTGTGTGTGTGTGAGAGAGAGAGAGAGAACCAATAATTTAATGGGGCTGTGTAGTCTGTTTAATAAACCTGTTATTTGAAACCCTGAGTTGGGTTTTTTTCTGTTTTCTGACTGTTTCCTCCTTGCCACTACTTAACTGCCCCCCAAACTCCCAGCTGTCTGTCTCAGTTTCCAGCCCCAAGCTCCCAGCTGTCTGCCTCAGTTTCTAGCCCCAAGCTCCCAAGTTTCTGCCTGAGTTTCTTTCCTGGCTGTCTCCTCCTTGCCACTAGGCTTTTTCCCTTGCACCAGTGACAGTGAGTAACCTGGGGGCCACTTAACCTTAAGTAACCCCAAGCCTCAGTTCCTCAATCCAGCTTCTCTCTGTTCTAATTCCGGTTCCAGAAACTTTCACTCCTTACACTTTCTCTCTCACCTTAACCCTCCCCCAGGTATCCCAAGTACCCCAAACACACACATACATACCATACCATCCAAGTTAGGAACTCGCATGTATGTTTGTGTAGGTGGGTGGTATGTGTGTGAACTGGTGAATATATGTCATCATGTGAGTGATATATGATTTAGTGATCTGTGGATGGAGTGTGTGAATATTGACAACTGATTGTTGTCTAATTTTTGGTGTGTGTATGTGCTTAAGTTGATGATAGGTATGCATGTACCTAGGCTGGTTTGGATGTGTATGTGCCTGAGTTGGTGGTGTGTATGTATGCACCTAATTGATTTGTGTGTTTGTATATGTGCAATTGGGTCACACCCTCCTGTCTAACAGCGCAATATTGAAATCCAGAGAATTATCCTGAGAGTAGTATCCAGAGTCTGAAGGTCATCACCCGTGGCCTCCACCTTCATGTAACCCCACAGTGCCACAAGGTCACCAGTCTCCTCCAGGCTCTAGTTTGGGCCCTAGGTGGAGGCCATGGGCATGCACACGTGTGTAACCCTGGGTCTGGATGGGGAGGATGAGGTCATGCTGAGTCCTGTGCCAGCTCTCTGGGCCCCCATATGATTATCCCAATGTTGCCAGCCTTACACAGCTGCCAGCAGCACCTCGTGCAGGGACACAGCATGGAACTGCTAGCCACATGGCAGATGATATGCCCCACAGCACTTACAGGCACAGGGAATGCTGCTGTGGGTGAGCAACAGGCAGGGGGCACTGGCCCTGCTGCACAAAAGCTCCCTATAAGGGATCCTGGGGGGCTGGCAGGCAGGCATAGGTATCCTGTGGCCTGCCAAGGGTGACACACAAGGCCTGAAGTGCCCTCAGGCTCCCTGATGTGTTTTCCCCAGGGCACAAAATGGCTGCAGGCTCTTATACCCTGCAGACAGGCTGCCATAGAAGCAGCCTAGCTCCAGAACAGGACCAGCTCCTAGTCTGCACCCCGCTAGTGGCTGAGCAGACCCAGGAGCAAACTTGCTCTTGGGTCATGGCTACATGTGCATTACTGCACAGTAACTAATTGTGCTTAAATTTGCTATGTGCATTTTCAGGTAGCAAATCTACAAGGGTTTTAAGGCTTTTTTCTGTGCAGTAAGCATGCACACATGTAGATGTGTGCACTTAATGTATACTAAACTAGGCAACGGTGCAGCAACATATGTAGATGCACCCGAACACTCCTTGAAAAATGCCAGTTCTTAGTTTTTACTCCTTTTTTTATTACAGAAAAATATCAGATAAAATTTCCTATTGGAAAAAGTAAAAAGACCACAACACATCAGACTTTTTTAACATAATGGATTACTACCTGTAAAATGAGTTTATCATGTGAATCATGTTTACAAACCTAACAGTGCTAACATTGTGGGGCACCCTATGGCACCTTTTAAAGTAACTCAAGACACCCCAGTGTGCCATAGTACCTTGGTTGAGAATCCCTTATGTAGTACTTACTTTTTTTGTAATGCACTTGGACATTGTGAAAGAATGTGGCAATAGAAATTAAGAAAGTAAAAGTGATGTCTTTAAAACAAATATATTTTGATTGCTATGTAGTAAAGAACATGATTACTTAACTTATGTATATTTTGATGACTTACTCATTTAAACATCTCATTTTGTGAGTAGATTAAAAAAGAGAGTTTATGTGAAAAAACCCATGTTACTTTAAATGTTGGGAACAAGTGAGGCAGAGAAAGGGTTATCTATGGTTTGTATGAGAGGTTTTTAATTTGATATAATAACTTGTTTCTTTTGGATAGAAACACATTCAAAGGGAGGTTAATTACCATTACATTAGAATGGTGCAAAGGACAGAGGAATTTTTGTTTAATGTTTCTTCTTTCAGGGAGTATGTTTGGACAGTGCTTTTGAAAGTCAAACTCATTCATGAAAATGATCATTTTTTACTTTTAGTGTTTACTTTTCAGCAGCATGCTGCTGTTTTTCTGATGAAGTGTTGCTTTACTGGGTCTACTATGTCTCTGAGGTGTTTAAAGTAGGTCTTATTTAGTGATGGGTGAACTGGTTTGGACAAAATTAGAGCGGACATGAAAGTTCAGCTTTCCTTCAAATCAGTCAGAAATGAGAGGTGAATGTAAAAGTTTAGCTAGCATAATAAATCCCACAAGAGCCAGCAAACCAGACAAATTGCACTTGAGAGCTCAAATTTCTTTATGAATTCAGGTATTGACAAAGTATCCCCATTTGACAAATAGTAGGAAAAAGAACAAATTAATGGAGAAATTAAGTGACTAATCCCCATTTCCCTTTGAAAACCCTACTCTTTCTTGCTTATGGCCACAAAGTATTTCAGTAGCAGAATGAGAAGGCCACAATTAGATCCCCCTTTAGTATCTTGGGGACAATGCTTACAACACACTTTAAAACTGTTACAACCTTTCCTGTGTCCTAATTAACTGATTCGTTTCTATGAGCAAAATCAAGCAGGCAGAGCATAAACAGAAACATAACATTTATTGCCTATTCAATATCACATGGGTATTTGAATACATCTTAGGTGTGTCTACATGTGTTCTTAATGTGATGTAAGGTTACCACACAGTAAGCTTTCCTTGGGAACACATCTACATGTGTGCCCATTTGGAGCAGTTTAGTGCAGGGCTACTCCTGCCCTGTTCTGCTCCCCCCCATCCCCAGCAGCCAAGAGGAGCTCCAAGCTTCCCTGAGTGGCCCATGGGCCCATGTCCTTCTTCTGCGTCAGCTACCTCCCAGCCCTGCACTCTGATTGGCAGATCAGGGCTCATGGCTGGGAAACTGTCTCCTGCATCAGAAGCTGGACAACAGCAACTGTTCCCTCCCCCAGCAGTTGTCCAGCTCCTGGGAACCAGCTGCTGGGAGAGAGAACAGGTTCCTAGCTCTGTGCCCTGATCTGCTGATTGGGGCTGGGAGGCAGCTGCCTAGAATATGGGACAGTTCCTCCACTCCCGCAATTTGCTCTTGGTCAGTTGTCTACATATGCACTACTGCATTGTTAATTTACTGCCTGTATCTACAGCTAGTAGTCAACCAGGCAGTAGACTCATTTACTACATAGTAAGTGCTGCACATGTATAGATGGTGATGCTTTACTGCACAGTAGACTAATCTACTATACAGTAAAGCATCTCAAGTAGATGCGCCCCTAATGTACTCATTACTATGGTGTACAGAACTGAGAATTCAGGCCCAAGAGATTCTTTCCAGTCCTATGTTCCTAGAACAATAGGAATTCTGTTCTTGGCTTTACAAAGAAGTAGTATGCCAAGTGACAAAACATAACATTACTGTGCCTTTGCTTATCATATTTTCCCTCCATACGGCATTTGTCAGACTGCAGGGCTGTTGTGCCCTGTTTTGGGCACCATATTTTAAGAAGGATGTGGATAAGCTTGAGAGGCTCCAGAGAAGGGCCACTCATATGATTAAGAGTTTGCAGGCCAAGCCCTATGAGGAGCATTTAAGGGACCTGGATCTCTTCAGCCTCCTCAAGAGAAGGCTGAAAGGTGATCCTGTGGCTGCCTACAAATTCATTGTGGGGGAGTGTGCACAAGGAACTGGAGATGCTTTGTTCACCAGGGCACCTCTTAGGGTAACAAGGAACAATGAGCACAAACTGACAGCGAGCAGATTTAGGCTAGATATCAGGAAAAACTTCTTCACGGGAAGGGTGGCCAGAATTTGCAATGGGCTTCCAAGGGAGGTGGTGCTCTCCCCTACCTTGGGGCTCTTTAAGAGAAGGCTGGATAGGCTTCTCGCTGGGGTCATCT
>NW_005842750.1:270198-282707 GCF_000455745.1 Alligator sinensis | reverse complement strand
CACTCTTTCCTGCCCTGGGCAGTGGGTCAGACTCAATGATCTGTTGAGGTCCCTTCCGACCCTAGCATCTATGAATCTATAAAACAGGGATACTGATATTTAATGAACGGTCAGAGAATCAAAGATCTAAACTTACTATGAATGTAACATTCTTGAGTTCCAAAAAATAGAAAGTATTTAGGAGGTACGAATTATTGTTATATGAAATATGCATAGTATGTGTGTCATTCTTCAGTAGTCTTACTTTTTATGGTATTATCTGAGTGCATATTAGGTATTCAGGCTAATTTCACATTCTAGATACCTAGTGTCTGAAAGACCTACAGTCATCACCACACACGCATCATCCAGCTTTTTTTTTTAATTCCCATTAATGGACTGTCTTTTTCTCTTTCTCCTTTTGATCAGCTCATAACATCACTTTTAAAGTTATAGGTTTGTCTGGTTTTACCTCAGTGGCATACCTGTATAATACTTTAATACCAGACTGAAGATACATACCTACAGTCTAATCCAGAGCCAACTGAATCCAAGAGAAATATTTGTATTAACTTCATCAGGTTTAGATCAAGTCTCAAAGACCAGAACTCAAATAAATGTTTGCTATTGCCAGTACTTAAACTAATATATTGACTTCTGACAAGAATACTTTTAATATAATTTCAGTATAGAAAATACATGAAGAATTTTAAGATAAAAATATTCCACATTTAGTTGCAATAATGTCATTCATACTTGATTCTTTATGTTCAGATGTGCTTGGGAACTAGAGATCTTATGCTCAGCTATACTGAAAAAATACTTTTCAAAGAAATGCTTGAAGGATCTAATTTAATTGTTAAATGATAGCTACAGTCAAAGCAAACTATTGTTTCAGTTTGGAAACCAGATTGCAAGGATATCTTCCTATTCTGCTACTGTTTCATTAACATTGAAAAACACTTCTAATGTATATTAAGTTTGCAGCTGATGTATTTCATGTTTTTCTGGAAATACAAAAAGGGGGGTGGGGAGGAAAAGCACTTCTTTTTTCCTGAAAAGAGGGAATATCTTAAGTAGGGATATAAGCACAAATGTGGGAGAAAGATCATTGGGTGCTAGATCTCTTCCTTTCTTCTGTCTCCCTGTTTCCTTTTGCTAACAAAAAAATCAAAGTTTTTCTCAACTCTAGATAGACTCTTTGTGAATCAATCATTGAGTCATGGTCTTAGTTAAATTTCTGCTTCAGGATGAGGCAGAAACAGCCTTTACTAACAGAAAACAACCAACAGTTCTCCTAGCTAATAATAAAATCCACAGAGAAACCACAGAAAATTCACAATCAGACTACAAGGTGTAGTGACTTCTGCTCCCAAGCGTTATATGAAACCAATTGATCCATAATGTGTCAAAATTCTGTTGGAGGTTAACTAGACTTTCCTTAGTTCTTATGGGAAGCAACAGTGTGTTAGTTCAACCCAGCTCTGCAGCATCTGTATAGATCAGGCCCTTCAGCGGGGCTTTGTGACACTGTTATCTAAAGGTGATTCAATAAGCTATTAGATAAAAGTGCCAAAAATCCCCACTGAAGTGCCTGATCTACACAGACATTGGGTGAGCAGGGTCCAACTAATGTGATACTTCTTCTGGGCATGTGCCGGGCTCGGCATGAGGATATGGTGAGTTGAAGTGCCATTTTTGGAGGGCTTTTTACATCTTTAAGCAGCATTATGACTGAAACAAAATTTGAGGTCATTTTATCTTTACAAAAAGTAGACAGTTTCTCATATATACACACTTCACAGTTCACTGAAAACATGCTAGCAGAAAACAATTCAATATGACCATTGTTTAAATAAAGATGAACCAAAATACTTATTTTGTTATATAGTTGTTTGTAAAATATCTGAATTTTTCAACAACTCTTTGTCTGATTTTTAATAAGGGCATCGTTTCTTAACTTCTGTGCACCCCAACTTTAAAAAAAAAATTGCACAAATTCAATGCCAGGCATGTCCTCTCAGGTTATTGTGACAAAGAAATTATGTATGGGGTACATACATGTTTTAAGGAGGAATTATTAAATTGCACATGAAGAAAACCAAAAAACTAAGCTTCTAAGAAGATAGGCAAAAGGATAATACATCATATTTTTAAAGCAATGCTGAACAGAGCAATCATGTAAACAAGCATGATGGGTCTGGTTTCCACAAGAGAAAATCATCCTTACTTTGCTAGTTAACCTACAACATACTAGAAATAGGTTGGCAACAGGCACTTCATAAATGTAAAGGAAAATGTAAATGGTGGAAAAGGAGGCAGGCTCCACTAATAAAAGCAAATATATTTAAGACAACAGAGCATTTGCCCATGGTGGGTTGGAAAAGGACAACATCAAAACTGAATTGAGCTTATCCAAGTCGTACCTATCCAGTACTGAAAATATAGTTTCCATCACGGGCTGGCAATTATTTTGGGTGAGGGCCGCTTACTCAGTTTTGGCAAGCTGTTGAGGGCTGCATGGGTAGCCCCACCCCTTGACAGTTGCCTGGCCCCCTGGTCACCATCTTGGGACCAGAAGTCCTGCCTCCTAACCCCTGCCCTTTGTCACCAAAATTCCCTGCCCTTGTCCCCAGAAATACTCCTTTCAGCAAGGGATTTTTCCATCTTGGAACCAAAAAAATATAAAATTTTATTCTAAAAAACAAATATCTATATCATTCATTAATTTGATTTCAAAAAATAATTGTGTCCTTATTTACATGTGTTTGTGTCGGGCATGCAGAGGTGATTGCACAACAGCTTAAAATTAAGTCTTACCCTTGTCTACTGTGAGGACGTGGAGGGCATGGGGGTGGGTATAGGTTTGCGGGGGCCTGTGGGTGTGTGGGTATGTGGGGGGTGGTGGATAGGTATGGGGGGCTGGATGTGGGGTAAGGTAGCATGTGGATGTGTATGGATATGTGGCATGTGGATGGGTATGGGGTTTGTGGGGGGTTGTGTTGGGGGAGGGTGGCTGAAATGGGTGTATGTGGGTCTGCGTGTATGGCAGTGCAACGGGGGAGTGGGTGCATGTGTATGGTGGGGTGTGCTTGTGGGACTCACCCTATGAACACACACGCACATTCTCTCTCCCTCCCTCCCTCCCTCCCTACACACACACACACACACACTGCTTCCCTCACTACAAACAAACACTCACTCTGCTTCCCTCACTACAAACACACACACACGCACACACACACTCACTCACTCACTCATTCACTCACTCACTCACTCTGCTTCCCTCATTGCTCTCTCTATCTCTCCCTCTCACTCCCTCATTACACAGACACACATACTGTCTCTCCCTTCCTCATTGCATGGACAGAAGGACACACACACACACTGTGTGCCTTTCTCACCACACACACACACACACACACACACACACACACAGACACCCCCCCCGCCCCACTCCTTCTGGCCTCGGGGTACCGGCACGGCCCTGTAGTAGTTGGGCAATGCAGCTGGGGGCCACATGGTGCTGAAGCTGTGGGCCCTGTGCAGTAAAAGCTGAGGCAGACAGAGACTTCTGGCTTGGGAGGGTGGGTGTGGGAAGGGGTTGAGGGTGGGGCGGGGCTGACCTAGCTTTCCCTGGCTCCTGTCATCTTTGACAAGCAGCGAGGAGAAGATAAATATTAATCTTTTAAACTTTTTAGGTGCCCCATGGGCGGGATAAAATGGGCTGGTGGGCTGGATCTGGCTCCTGAGCTGTATTTTTCCCACCTCTGGTTTACATCAAGGCAGGATGTATCTTTTCAGGATGTATCTGAAATGATAACCTGATTTCTAGTATCACAGGCTGCAGGGTAACAGAGCTTTGGATAATACTTAATATACTCATTTTTGCACTTCTCCCTCAAACAGTATCATAGTTGGTTAAATCACTATGACTGTTCTCTAAGTAGTTTTGGACTTCAAAGCACCCTGGAAAAAAAAAAGCCAAATTCAGGATGAAATGATGCTTTCCACTCAAAAAAAATAATGAGAAACTCTTACGAGGACATCAAATTTCGTCATATTCCCTGTGTGCTACAGCACAGAGGCCAACATACACATTTTTAATGTATTTGTCATTTATTAAAAAATGTCACAATCTCTGAGCTCACAGACTGTATATTCATTATGAATCTAAAACAGTTAGAAGCTACATTCTTTAAAAATCCTGCAGCTATAGTGTGCTATAATTATGACCTCTGCAGTGTAGAAAGCCAACAAAGAAATAAAGGAGTCCCCATTACTGCATGTACTCAAGAAGAGGTTAAGAAGGAGAATGATAGAGATTAATTTTACCAAAATGATGATCAACATTTTTGCCCATCATACTTCTGAGTCACAGCACTTGAGATCTTAAAAGAGGCAGAGACGTTCAACTTACATGACTATGTTTCAGTGAGTAACAAACATTCTTAAGGGCCCACTTTTCACACATACACAATACAAATACTTCTGTCTAGATGCATGTAAGGTGACCTTGGTTTTGTGATACAACATTCTCAAGTGAAACAAATTAAGATTCTGCCCTTGACATGTTAAAAACATTTTCAAGGTTACCCCTTCAATTTTCACTAAGGTCAGGTTCTCTGTTTCAAATTAAGTATATGAAAGCAAAAACATTGAGTTCCTGTAATACTTTCTCTAGCTTATACTCACCAAGCCATAAGGCTTCCCTCATTCTAGTAATGAATAAAGAAAGTGAGGCTGTCTCGTAACCTTTAAAGAAATTGCACAAGAATATAGATGAAGAGAAGGCAAAGCAACTCTTCCCTCTACTGCCACATACCCACATCTGCTAAAGTTTAATTCAGTGATAATCCTTATTGTTTTTTTATTACACACCCTCCCTGACAAAAATCCACTTTAAAAAAAAATAACTTTAATCACAGAAGCTATGCTAATGTCTTGTATTATATCTCCATATAGGGAGCTTGTTATATAAGTATAATATGAAATATCTTTTTTCATAAAACAATAAAACTATTTTGGTCTCTTATAGAGGTATAACTAGGAATTTGGGTGCCTTAGGCATAATGGTGGAAAATGTGGGATGATGAGCACCATACAGCAGCCCGGATTCTACCAAAGCATCCCTGATTTTCCTTGGGGATCATTCTGGTGCCTCCACTAGATCAGCACCCAAAGCTGGTGCCCAGCTTGCCCCACCCAAGTTACACTACTGGTCTCTCTTCTGCTACTGGATTCACAGGTTTGCATTGTATTGGACAGAGTACGTTCCAATGGTTTAAACAATAATTAGGAATTTGAAATCTGTTGCCTCTTCATAGAAGGAGAAAAAAGGATGGGAAGTGATTCAATAATTCAAATTGAGAAGCCTGGATGTGGTTAAACATCTGACTGTTGCTTTGGGACATGATTTCCAGCCTTCTCTCAAAGTACCAAATTTGTCACCTTTGGCCACATCCACACAAGCATGGACATTTGTTTCCTGGGGGACAAGAAGCAGTGGCATACAGGTCCACAAGGAATCCATTTTTAAGCACTTGGAAGAAAAGAAGGTGATTAGGAACAGTTAGCATGGATTCACCAAGAGAAAGTCATGTCTGATCAACCTGATTGCCCTCTATTGTTAGATAACTGCCTCTGTGGATGCAGGGAAAGCAGTGGACATAATATACCTTGACCTTAGCAAAGCTTTTGATACCACCTCCCACAGCATTCTTGCAAGCAAGTTGAAGAAGTATGTTTAGATGAGTGGACTGTAAGGTGGATAGAAAGCTGGCTGGATTGTAAGGCTCAGAAAGTAGTAATCAATGGCTTGATGTCTAGCTGGCAGCTGGTATCAAGTGGAGTGCCCCAGGGGTCAGTCATGGGGACTGTTTTGTTCAGTATCTTCATCAATGACCTGGAAGATGGAAGGGCACCCTCAGCAAGTTTTCAGATGACACCAAGCTGAAGGGAGTAATAGATATACTAGAACTTAGGGCTAGGATTCATAGACCTAGAAAAGTTGGAGGATTCAACCAAAACAAATCTCATGAGGTTCAATAAGGACAAGTGCAAAGTCCTACACTTAGGGCAGAACGATGCACTGCTGCAGGCAGGGGACCAACTGGCTAAGCAGCAGATCTGTAGGAAAAGACCTGTGGGTTATAATAAAATGAATATGAGCCAACAGTGGGCCCTTGCTGCCAAGACAGCTAATGGAATACAGTATTGCATTGGTAGGAATGTTACCAGCAGATCAAGGAAATGATTATTCCCCTCTATTTGGTACTTGTGAGGCCAAGTCTGGAGTACTGTGTGCAGTGTTGGAACCCCCCTCACCCCCCACCACATAAAGGATGTGAACAAATTAGAGAAAGTCCAGCAGAGGGCAACAAAAATAGTTTTGGACTGGGGCATATATGACTTTTGAAGAGAGTCTGAGGTAACTTGGCTTATTTAGTCTGGAGAAGGGAAGACTGAGAGGGGATTTAACAGCAGCATTCCACTACTTGAAGGGTGGTTATAAAGAAGATGGAGCTAGACTGTTCTTAGTGGTGGTGGATGACAGAACATGGAGCAATGGGTTCAAGTGGCAGCAAGGGAAATTTACATTAGATATTAGGAAAAACTTTCTCATGAGGAGGCTAGTAAAACAGTGGAATAAGTTGCCCAGATAGGAGGTGGAATCTCCATCCTTGGAGGTTTTTAAGACTCAGATAGATAAAGCTTTGGCTGGGATGATGTAGTTTGGGATGATCCTGCTTTGAGCAGATGACATTCTGAGGTCCCTTCCAGCCCTAATTTTCTGTGATTCTGTGATTTTTGAGCAATAACTTTATAGCTATTCAGACCTTTTTAAGGTTTGATAGTTAATTTGCACATATAGCTAGTCTAAACTTACTGCACAATTAACAAGGTAATTGTGCAATAGATACAGATATAATGTGTAGAGGGGGCCTTGTATGTAATGTAATCATTATCATTGCAGGTGAATTCTACTAAATTGAATAGCTAGGGTGGTATTCAGGATCTTTAGATAATTTGGACTTTTGTTAAAGAATTACTTTTTCACAGAAGCTTCTTTAATTGTGGAAATATCAAGATAACCAGAATCACAGACATTTCAAATTTATCTACTTTTTTCTAACAATACATTTAGAATGCATAACAAATACTTGAACTTTTTCTTCTTTCCTTTTCTTGTGTTAGGTCCTATCACCTTTCTCTTTCAGCTTGCTTTTCACTGGGCACATCTACACAAGACACGCTCCTGTGTATTGATGCAGCTTACAGTGCAGTAAGCACATGTATCTACATGTGCACATGCTTACTGTGCAGAAAAAAACCCTTAATACCACTTATATTTGCTACTTGCAAATACAAGTAGCAAATTTAAGTGGGATTAGTTCCTGCACAGAAATACATGTGTAGACATGACCCGGGAGCAAGTTTGCTCTCCAGTCTCCCCAGACACTAGGGAGCCAGCCTGAGGTTAGGGCTAGTGTACGTGTCCCAGGGTTTCAGCCTAGGACTCCCTCCTTTTCCAGGGCTGGGTTGCCTCTATGGCAGCCCCTGTCTGCAAGCTATAAAAACCTGCAGACCTTTTGTGCCCTGAGGCACAAACACCAGGTCACTGAATGCCCTGTGTGTGTCCCCCTCAGCAGGCCACAGAATACCTGTGCCTGCGATGCTGTTAGTTAGTTCTCTGCTGTGCAGCAGCCAAAGCAGTTCTGTCAGGCCTGCCAGCCTCCCAGTGCCCAGGCCTGCTAGCCCCCCAGAGCTGCATGCAGAGAGTTTTTGTGGAGGAGGGCCAGTGCTGCACATCCACAGCAGCCTGCTCTGTGCCTGACAGTGCTGCAAGGTATAGTCTCTGCTGTGCAGCTGCCAGTCCCGTGCCATGCCTCTGCATTGGGGGCTGCTGGAAGCTGCCCAGAGCCAGCAACAGGGAGACAACTATGCAGGAGCCCAGAGAGCTGGTGTGGAATCCAACATGGCCTCGTCCTCCCTGTTGAGGCATGGGACCTCATACATCTGCATGCCTGTGCCCTCCACCCAGAGCCCCAACAGATGCCAGGAGGAGACTGTTGACCTCATGACACTGTGAGATGAGGTGGAGGTGGTGCACTAGTTTGAGTGGGGTAGGCACTCCAACTCCCATATTTATTAGGCCCTGTCAGGCCAGATGCATAGGGAGGGCACAACAGGTTGATACAGCGGTGTTGCATAAATGTCAAAGCTTTGTGGGCATGGTGGGTCACCATAACCAACCATAAGTGTCAGTTCAGCCATGCCCGCAAGACCATGCCCTTTATGCAGCAACTGACTGACATGCTGGTGCCCTGGGACCCAGGCAACAGCTTTTTGGTTTTCACCAGCACAGGTGGCCTGCCCATGTCTGATGTACCTGAGGCTGGCAGGTGTGGCCAGCTTCAGCAGGGTAAGGGTCAGCCCTGGGGGAAGGCTAGGCACATGACGGTGTTCTGCCACTCCAGGAGATGCTGGACCAAGTCCCAAAAATTTGCCAGTGTCATACAGAAGCCATCCAGCCACTGTTTATCATCCCAGATGTGCTGGATGATGTGTTACCACTAGTTCTGACTTGCACAGTCGGCACAGAGGCAGTGGGGCTGGAAGTCCAGGAGGTCAATGGAGGCCCTGGTGGTGGCATCATGGATCTCCTTGTTGGCATCCCTGTAGGTGGCAGTGGCATGGCAGTGACAGTGGCCCTGGGACAGTGCACTGCAGCCAGGAAGATGGTTGCTGTTCATTGGGGAGCCAGGTGTGGTGAGATGACTGTGGGCCAGGCAGTGTTGGCACAGCACACCAGCAGGGCCAGCATGGCATCCAGCAGGAGTGTAGGGCACTGGTTGTCCCTGCCAGAGTCAGGGGCTGAAGTAGCCATACCATGGGGAGGCTGAGTAGCCAAGGAGAAAGCTGCTGTGTGCTGCCTGTGCACTGGACATGCTGCTTCTGGATAAGGAAGATACTGGCTGGAGAGCAGCAAGTGGGGCTGGCTTTTATAGAGGTCTGCCAGGTACTGAGAGCTTCAGCAGAGTCTAGAACTCCCCCTGGTGGCAGCAGGGGCCCATTGTAGGGCTTCAGAGAATTGGGTGCAAATCTGCTCCCTAATCCCCGCATGTGTAGACTCCTCCCCAAACCTCTTTGTCTTATTCTACACCACAGTAAATCTAGGCCAGACTAAATGCATGTGTAGGTGCACCCACTTAATCCCTTTTCCTTCTCTTATTTACACAAATCCGTGAAGCTGCATTTTTCTATAAACTTGGCCATACTTCCAGTAATTTCATTAACTACTTAAAATATATAACAATTTAGTCAAATGAAATGTATATGATCACACTTAAAGAGATGCTTTATTATTATTATTTATTTATTTATTTATTTATTTATTTTAATGCAGGCGTCACAATTAAATCCTCAGTCCCACTGAATGTTATGGATTCATAACTGGCAGGTTTACGACATGCAACTGTACCGATAAACATGTATGGGAGAAATGGCCTCCAGTCTCTACTTTTGTACTGTGTCTTCCCCAACCATACAGCATATTGTATGACCACTTGGCCATATAACCAACACTAAGTATATTTCTGGTAATTTGATCATTTGAATTTTTATTTGCATGTCTTTAAACAATGTATTTTGGCAACTTCAAAACAATGAATTTGAGAATAAAAAATATTCTCTGTTTAGGATCAGTCATTTGCATTTTTATCAAACAACACCTTCCCCTCCCTCACCCCCCCCCCGAAATACATTCTAGAACAATGATTCTGCTATAAGAAAAGATCAGAAATCGACATGTTAAGAAGCTCATTTATATTGAAATGAGATCATTATTGTTAACATTCACTGGTTTCTGGTTAATTCATAAATTGCTTATTAAAATTTAGTGGTTCATGAATTACCAAATTTATTAATGTTATTAGGAATATCATACCTCCTTCTCCATATTGCTGACCCTCAAGGAGAAACCAATTATAAGCACTACTTTTACTTTATTGCTTAATTCATATTGCTCCCTTAATGTTTTCTTCTCAAGTGAAAAAGTCTGTGTTTATAAACTAATTGCAAATCAATTCTTGCCTAAACATTAAGACATGTTATTTTGGTTTGTGGATGTAACCATTTATTTCACTTTCTCTTTAAGACTAATATTGTTGGAACTATTTTTTTCTTGAGTCTATGTAATTCTTTTCCTTCTCTAGGTTGATGCATTTAAGACTTTCTATACCAAAGTACAGTAACATATTTTCTTAGAAATGCACTGTGCTGAAATCTGCAATAGTACATCTGCCCTTGATAAATTATTTAAAGATGCAATGAAGAAAATACGTCTAATGCATAGAAGGTAGAGCTACTTATCAATGTCCCAATGTAACCAAGACCTGGCTCATTCTCACCTTTTATAAACAGTTTTTTTAGTATTCCTTGCACACTTACATAATGATAAGGACCGGAGAAATAATAGGGAAAAACTGATAATTTTGGCCATTTAGTTATATCTTCACCTCTTCAATGTTCACTTTTCATATTCACAAAAATAAAATTTGGTTCAATGTTAGTAAAAATAAATACTGCATATATTGGGGTGCACACTTCAGTGAGGAAATGGATTTCTGCACCAGAATGGAAGCATGCAGATGCTGAAATGGCTGCAGGGGACTCACAGCTCCTTGCAGAAGGGATGGAGCCTACTCCTCAGCATCAGTCACCCAATTTGGCAACAGCTGTGCAGGTTAAATTTTTAGCTGTGGACAGTAGGAGTGAGATGCTGAGGAATAGACTTTGCTCTCCTGGATGCAGCCAGCATTCAGCCATGTTGAGCCCATGCTGTGGTAGGTAAGCTTCTGGAAATTTCTTTCCTTTTTTTTCCTTTCATTCTTCAAAAGAAGCACGTATCTTATTTGGCGAATGTGTTATGTGAGTAAAAACAGCAATTGTCAGGTAGTTGAAATTTTCTAAGTGGGTGAAAATAAATTCATTTCACACAATGAAAGAAGTGATATAACGTCCATCTTATAATTCCATTTGTGGGAATAGTAAGTATTAAAGACAGGCAGTCCCTATCTATGCTTTCCTACAGTTTGCAATCAGACTGTACATCCAGTTTGTCCCTAAAGATAAACTGATGGAATTGTTGCATGACAAACAGCACAGCCAACAGCTTGTTCCTATCTCTTTTCTCTGCCTGTTAGACCTCTATTGAAAAAAGATATAGGCTACTGGCTTCCCATCGCTGCTGCTCCTAGAATAGGTAAAATATCACAATACTTAATTGCTGTTCAGTGCTATATCTTACTTATAATTTTATCAAATACATTTTCTTGGGACCTTGACCATTCCTACACTTCATTATGGTGTTCAAACTGTCTCAAGGATTCATATTTCCTGACAAGTACACATAGAATTGGGAAATATAGTTGATTATCTCCATAAATTAGTGAATTTCTAATATTCACAATTAGTGAATATCATGACACCCTTTCAGCCAGGGTGTCATGATATTCTGACATGGGGAGATCATGCTCAGGGGCAATCAGCATGGGTTCATAAAAGGCAGGTCCTGCCTGACCAACCTGATTGCCTTTTATGACCAAGTAACTAAATCCTTGGATGATGGTGTTGCCGTGGATGTAGTCTTTCTAGAATTTAAGAAGGCCTTTGAAACTCTCTCTCACCCCATCCTCATCAATAAATTAAGCAACTATGGCATTGATGCCTACACAGTTGGATGGGTAAAAAATTGGCTGATGGGGTGCACCCAGAGAGTAGTGGGGGACGGGTTGTACTCAACCTGGCAAGATGTGAGCAGTGGGGTACCCCAGGGCTCGGTCCTCAGGCCCACACTTTTAACATCTTCATCAGCCACTTGGACGAGGGGGTGGAAAGCACACTGTCCAAGTTTGCTGATGACACTAAGATGTGGGGCGAGGTGGACAAACTTGAAGGGAGAGAGGGGCTGCAACTAGATTTAGACAGACTACAAAAGTGAGCAGATGAGAATAGGATGGGGCTCAACATAAACAAATGCAGGGTGCTTCACCTTGGGAGAAGGAATCCACAGCATACATACAGGCTGGGGAGTTCCCCTCTTGAAAGCACAGAGGCGGAACGGGATCTTGGAGTCATTCATAGATTCATAGATTCATAGATGTTAGGGTCGGAAGGGACCTCAATAGATCATTGAGTCCAACCCCCTGCATAAGCAAGAAAGAGTGCTGGGGCTAGATGACCCCAGCTAGATACTCATCTAACCTCCTCTTGAAGACCCCCAGGGTAGGGGAGAGCACCACCTCCCTTGGGAGCCCGTTCCAGACCCTGGCCACTCTAACTGTGAAGAAGTTCTTCCTAATGTCCAATCTAAATCTGCTCTCTGCTAGCTTGTGGCCATTATTTCTTGTAACCCCAAGGGGCACCTTGGTGAATAAAACCTCACCAATTCCCTTCTGTGCCCCCGTGATGAACTTAAAGGCAGCCACAAGGTCGCCTCTCAACCTTCTCTTGCGGAGGCTGAAAAG
>NW_005842750.1:244678-268277 GCF_000455745.1 Alligator sinensis | reverse complement strand
ACCAAATCCCTTTCTCCTTGCCCCCCATGTAGGCTAACCCACAATCCTTCTACCTCCTCATCCTTGGATTCTGTCTTGATGAGCGTTGACGTATATTGCTCACTGATATAGAGCACAACCCCTCCCCCTTTTTTCCCCACCCTGTCCTTTCTGTACAATCTATAACCCTCAATATGTACTGCCCAGTCGTGGGATGAATCCCACCAGGTTTCCGTTAGCCCCACTAAGTCATAGGTGTTTAGTGCAAGCAGGAGCGCTAGTTCATCGTGCTTTTTCCCCATGCTCCTAGCATTAGTATATAGGCACTTGAGCCCTGCGACTGGTGCCTTTGCTGCCCCCCCACTCCGAGTCCCAAGGCGCCCTTTGTTTCTTACCTTCTCATTTCTTACCTGTGTCGTAGTGCTGGCCTCCACATGGCTTTCAGGTTCCCAATGCTCTCTTTCTTCAGGCTGGGCTGTCCTTGTGGGTGCCATATGGTTTGGTGGTCCACAGCTTCCCCCGCCCTCATCTTCCCCTCCCCACGACGAGCCTAGTTTAAAGCCCGCCAGAGGAGATCCGCCAACCTAGAAGAAAACACACGCTTACCTTTGGGGGACAGGTGAAGCCCATCCCAGCTGAGCATGTCCCTCGTCGTGATGTGCGGGTCATTGTCCAGGAAGCCGAAGCCTGCCTCGAGACACCACTGCCGAAGCCACCAGTTGGTCTCTCAGATTATTGACTCCAAGATGAACATGAGCTGCCAATGCCAGACTGCAGCTAGCAAGGCCAGCCATACTTTGTCATGCATCCAAAGGTGCATCTCAGGCTAGTCCAGAGAGGTGATACTCCCCCTCTATGTGACTTGGTCAGACTGCAGTTGGAGTACTGCGTCCAATACTGGGCGTTGCACTTCAAAAGGGATGTGACCAGCCTGGAGAAGGTTCAGAGGAGGGCCACCCACTTGGTGAGAGGGCAGCAGGACAAGCCCTATGATGAGAGACTGAGGGACCTGAACCTATTCAGCCTCAGCAAGAGGAGGCTGAGGGGGCACCTGGTGGCTGCCTACAAACTCTTCAGGGGAGATCAACATCAAATAGGTAGAGCCCTTTTCTCCCCAGCACCACCTGGGGTGACAAGGAACAATGGTAATAAGCTGATGGAGAATAGGTTTAGAGGTCAGAAGGCAATATTTTACTGTTAGGGTGGCCAAAATCTGGAACCAACTTCACAGGGAAGTGGTCTTTGTCCCTACCTTGGGCAAATTCAAGAGGAGGTTAGATGATCACCTGTCTGGGGTCTTGTAAACCCAGCATTCATTCCTTCCTGTGGCACGGGATCAGGCTAGATGATCTGTTCAGGTCCCTCCTGACCCTAGCTACTATGAAACTATGAAACTATGACATGTTGTAGACTTTTTGAGTTCTTTGCAGCAGTGGAATTCCCCTCTTCTTTTTCCATAGTCAAAGAACAACTGAAAATTAGGAGATGATATTGTCTAAGGGGTACCTTGAATCTAAAAAGGTTGAGAAGCACTGCCTTACTATACATATTTCCTTAATGGTGCTCAGTTTCTTGGGGTCTACCAGTCCTTCAAAGATCACTGACATAGGTAACTTCAGCTTGTCTGCTTTAAGATGATTATTCTAGTCCTAGAACTTGTTCGGGGGCTGTTGCAGTTTGATGTTGTAATCCTGGATTGTCTCTTCCTTTATATCTCATTTTACAGTTATACGATCATCAGCTATACTCTTCATGGCTGGGCATTTCTCCAGGCCTGGCTCACTTTACACAGCTGAAGCTAAAGTAATGTCCACAGATATTCGAACCCAGTAATACTTGCCACAAAGTGTATACAATAAGAACATCTGGATATGCTTACATGCAGGTATTCTTCTCTTTACTGAAAGTATGTGCATCCTTAATCATTGCACATAATATTGCCTTTTCTTCCTAAGTGTTGGATTTAGGTGTAAAGGCTGCTTATAGACATTTTTATTCACATTCTAATTAGAACATGTTGGAATAGACTTGATCATTCAAGTGTGCTCTCTGTTCTAATTAGAATGCTCCAGAGTCACCTCACATGATCATGTGTATTAAACCCACATGCATTTCAAAATGACCATAAGGGTGCTTTATCTAAATGTCTTTAAATTAACATTAGATAAAGCATCCCACAGCCACTTTGAAACACTTGGGGGCTTAATACACATGACAGTGAGCTGTTTTAATTAGAGTGGCTGACCAAAAATTGCTCTAATTAAAACTGCCCACCCCCAAGTATGTGAATAGGTAACCAAAATACTGCCCTCATATATACATTTGCTAGGTGTTTTCATTTCTGCCTTTTTTGTTGCTTTTCAGAGTACACTCACTAAAACTTAATGCTTCCATTCCTGGTTGTTCTCCCTGTCCTCCTTCCTGAGTTTCTGTATTTTTTTAGTTTGAGCTTGTGTATATTTTCTACAACAATGTATTGATCCTTTCCTTGGCTATGTAGCTGCCTTGATGTTTGAAATGATTTTTCTGAAGTCTGATGCATTTCCCTGTACATTTTTTCCTGTAAACTGGAATCATGTGTCCTACAAAGAAGCCGATATACATTTAATAACTCTTTAATGTTTCCAAAGTTACATTTGATTCAGGTCGTGTACTCTGGCACAATTCCTGATACCATTTCCAAACTCTACATGACCTAATATAATGCCACATATAGATACCAAGTTAGTTTCTGAGCTAGTTCAGATACTATGAGCTATATAGATCATCATCGTAGACCTTTATGTGGGTTAACTTGGCTTGCTGTGAGGAAGTGATTATTAACTTGTATGGAACACTGATTTAATGTAGCCACACTTGTCCAGTTAATTTATTCACACCAAGCTCAGGTATCCCTACACAGCATGGAGTTGCACTGTTTGGACATGCCTAATGTAGTAAAAAAAGCAAAAAAAGACTCTGGCTGAAGGATATAACAATGCATAAAAAATATTCTAAGGCTGATAAACAGGAAATGTTAGCTGCTCTATTCATGTACAGATCTAATAAGTGCACAAGGATACAGATAAACCCACTACCAAGTAAACAAATGGGATGGCAGACAAGACATTTAAATAAAAGGTGACATACTTGCAGTTCTACTGTAGTGAACAGCAACTGAGCTAAGTTGACCACTGCCATCTGCCAAGTTAATTACCACGTTTTTCAAGTACAGAAAAAAAACAAAAACCTAAGCATGTGTTTTCCATGTAGGACAGATTATCACTGACAAATTTCCTTCTTTGTTGTAGGATCAAGACCTAAATTTGCAGATTTAACCTTTTCCCCTTTCTTGCTTGCATATTTATATTTGTTAACATCACATTTGTTCTGTTTGTATATAAAATAAACCTAGTTATTATATACAAACTTTGAAATCCAATGCTTTCAAAACACAACAAGGAAAATATGCGCAGTCCTTTGCATTTTTATAGTAGATTATATTGGTAATCCTTTCTGGTTTTTATATTGGAGTGTTTTTAAATTTTTCCCTCCACAAAATGTAGCAAAGATTATATATAAAAATATCTTATTATCATCTCTCTTTTTTCCTTCATCCCCTCCCCCCCCCCCCCCCCTCCCCCTGCTCCCAGGGCTTAAGTTTGGAATCCTGCTACTGACATCTCTGGTTCTTTTTTAGGATCTCTTTTACCTTTGTTTAGTTTCAGGTTATTTTTCCAGGACATGACAGAAGAGAGAAATACAGAAATACAGACATGAAACAGAGAAATGAAACATGTTTCTTGGCAAACAGAAGAAGCTAACACTGCAGCTGTCTGCTTTGTGGAACAGAGTGTTCACTGGAAGGTTATACTCTTCCACAAGGCAGACAGCTGCCATGCTACCGTCTTCAATTTGCCAAGAAAAATGTTTCATTTTGACCCAAGTAGGCCCTCTATGTTGGTGATTCTAATTCACTGTCTGGACTGATTTGAGTTTTAGCTTTTTTAAAGAATTCCAATCAAGAAACTAATTAACGATCAAGATGTTTTTCTTTGACATATTTTGCTACAAGGAATTAAACGTATGTTGCAAAAGCCAGGACATGGTAATTGTCTCATAATGACTCGTTCATCTTGTGTCCTAAAGATATAAGAGTTTCCATTATGTTAGTAATATGATAAGAGCATAACAACCCTAAAATTCCCAAGGTCTGGAATAGCCTGCCATCGGACGTGGTTCAAGCACCTACACTGAACACCTTCAAGAAAAAATTGGATGTTTATCTTGCTGGGATCCTATGACCCCAGCTGACTTCCTGCCTTCGGGCAGGGGGCTGGACTCGATGATCTTCCGAGGTCCCTCCCAGCCCTAATGTCTATGAAATCTATGAAAAATCATCATTTAGACCTGTATTTCTTTCTTCTGTTGTGTCCACATTACCTACTTGGTTATGGCCAAATATGGTTGGTGTAGAACAAGTACAGGAGAGGTAAGGAAGAAGGCAGTGGTAATCCAGTGGTAATCTCTTCCCTCCTAGTATTCTTATTTTGATGTCAATGCAACTGAAACCATAGTTTCCTAGACCTCTTGTGTTCAAAAAGAGGCTACTTGACTGATAGACAAGCCAACTGAAAAGGCAGGCCCAACTGGAACTGAGGTACATGCATAACCCATTTCCCTCTGCATATTAAACATTTCTGTACTGAGAGAATGAAATTCTTGAAAAAGGTGTGGCACAAAAGATTTATAAATGTAAGGCCCAAGGACAGCTGAAGGCATTAAGCCTCAGTAGGCAAAATATCTTCAGGCAATATTGTCTAGGTAATGTGTCTCCAGCTGACGCAGACAGCATAACTTGTAGTGCAAGGGTCTTAATGTAGCAAAACCCCCATTTTTTTCTTTTTTTAATTTATTTTAAAATGCATTCCCTCCCCTTCCCCAACCATTTCTGACTTTTTCTCTCTCTCTCTCCATTTCCTATAGATAAGTATAAGTAAGCTAAGATGTAGGATAAGATTTAACATTTTATTTTAGGTAATGTTTTATTTTTCTCTCCCCTCTTTGCAAATAAGTGTCCTGCTATTTTGATATAGATATACACTGTTTTATAAGTGATAATTATTATGTTTTGTATTGATTTTTTTTACTGCTTTTATATTGTGTGATTACTGTTTTAAGCCTATATATGTAAGTTAGCATAAGTCATGTCAAGCTTCCATCTTATCCCCATGCCCGGTTGTGTAACCCATGATTCACACCGACCCCTCCTTTGTATCTTGGTTCCTGAATGAATGGGGATGGATGAGGGTGCTTGAGAGACAATGGCAGTAGGTCTAAAAACAGCTCCCTCTGAATGACCGAACCATCAACACCAATACCTGGACCAATGTCCGAGCCCTTGGAACCACCCTTAGCATTCAAGAAACAAAAGATGAGGCAACCCACCATTGTGCCAAGCTGTACATGCTCAGTAAGAACACCTGGAACCCTCTGGAACAGGACTGACCTTGCCTGGACAGGCCCTCCCCATAGAAAATCAGAGGCAGTCTGCCCCATAAAAGGGGTACTGAAAACTGACTCCTTGGGATGCCCTCTCCATCTGAACGAGCTCCATGCCACACCATCTATCCACCTAGAGGCCCTGCTGGCAACCCCACTCTGGACAACACCTACTGGACAAAGACCCCTTTCCAGCCTGGATAGGTAGTTATCATTCTCCACCCTCTCTTCAACCAAGGACTTGAACTCTGCTTCTTTTCCCTACCTGCACTCCAACCCTTCCACAGAGTCTCCTTCTCCTGCTGCCATTGTCAGTGCTTGGGGGTGGCGGGGGGGAACCAATAACTTCATGGGGCTGTGTAGTGTGTTGTCTGTTTAATAAAACTGTTATTTGGACCCCTAAGTTGGGTTTTGTTTTACTATGGTTTGGCCCTGCTCCATTCTCTGCTCCTCGCCCCTCTAACTTATGTCTCATTTCTCCCTCTCCTGCTTCTGACTCACTACCACCTCCAACACCTGTCCTGAGCTCCTCTCTGCCTCCAAACCCCGTTTCTTTGCCACTGTTTTATCCCCACTGCCTTTTCCTTTTCCCCTGAGCAACCAGGTTTCTGCCTCAGTTTCTTTCCTGGCTGTCTCCTTCTTGCCACCACTTATCTGCCCCCCGCCCCCCCCCAATATTTCAGCTGTCTGCCTCAGTTTCCATCCCCAAGCTCCCAGGTTTCTGTCTCTCTCTTTTTTCTGGCTGTCTCCTCCTTACCACCAGGCTTTTTTTTTTTTCTTTTCTTTTTCTCTTTTCTTTCTTTTTTTCCCTTGCACCAGTAACCTCAAGTAACCCTGGGGCCACTTGATCTTAAGTAAACCCAAGCCTCAGTTCCTCAGTCAGCTTCTCTCTAGTCTACTGGTTCTAACCCTGGTTCTGACAACTTTCACTCCCTACATTTTAACTCTCTCACACCTTAACCTTCCTCCAAGTATCCCAGGTACCACAAGCACACACATACACACTGTACCATCTAAGTTAGGAACTTACCTATGTGTAGGTGGGTTGTATGTGTGTGAACTGGTGAGTGTGTATCTATCTATCTATCTCCTTGCATGCATGATATATAAATTAGTAATCTGTGTGTGTGTACTGAGTGTGCGGGTACTGACAATTGATTTTTGTCTAATTTTTAGTGTGTAGTGTGTATGTGCTTGACTTGGTGATAGGTCTGCATGTGCCTAGGCTGGTTTGGATGTGTATGTGCCTAAGTTGAGTGTGTGTATATGAATCTAACTGATTTTTGTGTTTGTATATGTGCAATTGGGTCACACCCTCCTGTCAAACAGCGCAACATTGAGATCCTGAGAGTTGGCCTGACCCCACAGGGCAACATTAAGAGCTTGGTTTTACAAATAACTTCTACTTGCAATACTTATGAAGTATAAGTAGACCAAGTACTTAAAAGACAATTATAAAGATACTGTGAATAATTGTGTTCTTCACTTAAACTGTATGGAAGAGAGGTAAACATTTTCTCAAAACCTGTATGTATGGCTACTGAATATTTTAGTACCAACCATTAAATTATCTATTTCTTAAGAAAATTAAAACACCAGATTTATTTTTATTCAGAATTTTAGGGGACACATCCCTCAATATAATTTGTCCAATTAAAGCTTTTGTTTTTTAAAAAAAGTATGCAATCATTACAGCTATTTTTTAATATAAGTCTAAAATTTATCACACTGAGTATATGAGCATTTTTTTACATGCTACCTTGTGTTTTAACAGGGAATATAAACAGATATGGAAAGACAGAGGATATATATTACTGCAGCATTTATCTGTCAACTCAATGAAGAGTTCAGTTTACATTGTTTGTTCAGCAACTAACAAAGCATATACTGTAGTTTTCCAAACAAGGTATCATATAAGGAAATATGTTAGCATGTAAAATACTATATAAAATATAAATATTTAGAAGTAAAGTGACTAGATAAGATTACTGAAGTCACTTTTTCCCTGTTGTGATCTGAATATGATCAAGGAAAAATACCGTTGTTGTCATTTATTGATGTTTTAAAGATGTTCCTTACTGATGAAAACAATCTCTTGTGTCATTGTGTTCTCCAATATATTTCAAAATTTTTCCCTCAGCCATTCCCTAATGATCCATTATTTTAAGTGGCAAGGTGCAGTTTCAATACATTTTATGAGGCAGTAAAAGACTTGCCTCCTCTGTATAGTTATTTACCAAGGTTTCATCTTCATAAAGCAGTATGATATGCATGTATATCTTATCAAAAATAAACTTTTGTATCCCATATTCTGGACACTGCAATGTAAATAGCTTACAGTACAATGCCCAAATAGATGACAGCCATTTTATTCCACTGAATAAACTCAACAAAGACACAAATCACAACCCTTTCAAAGCACCTCCTATTATCGGTCTGTTCTGCCCAGCTGTTCTGGAAACAGACAGGTTTTGTGATGTGTCCCAAAACTAACATGTAGGATAACTTTTACCAAGAAACCTAATCCTATACTGTCCTCAAATCCTTCTAAGGTGAGGTTTTGTTCCCCTCAGTCAGCATGGTCATAAAAAAACCAACCCCTTGTCTTGGATTCAAGCACTGGCCAAGGCCAGGTAGGGGGTCAGCTCAGGCTTTGACCCCAGGCTAAAGGCTGAAGCTGGAGCTGAGTGACTGCTTGCCCCAGGCTGGACTGTTTCATTTGGTGGGGAAGATGACACATGGCTCGGCTTAGGGTTAGGGCAGGGAAGACTGTGTGGTATTAATAGAAACCTGCAGCCTATCTGCTTACCCCCCTGCCTTTGTCTGTGCCTGCCCCCTCACTTCCTGCCCCCCTCCCTACAGCTTCTCCCTCCCCACTTACCTTCTCCTCTGGCTTCAGTACATTTAGCCCTGATACACACAGCTAAGAGCTGTTGTTGCTACTTCCTAGATGGGCTGGGCTGAAACTGAATTGGGGCCACCCTTCTGCTGACTGCTCTGGAGAAGCATAATTGCTTTAGCAGGTAAGGTGGACAGGGGGTGTGGGGGTGAAGCTATGGGTGGGAGAAAAGATTGTGGGAGCAGACTTTGGTGGGGTACGGGGTAAGGGGAGCAGATAGCAGGATGAGTAGAGTGGGGGTCAGGGATTGGGGAACAGGCACAGGCATGGAAGGTAAAGGGAGAAGGCTAGGGGCAGGAACAAGTGCAAAGGGACAGGTAGCAGGGAAGCAGGCAGAGGCACAGGTGGACAAGGGGCAGGGATGCGGTCCCTTGTCTTCCACCATTGTTTCCCCCACTACTGCAGTAGGCTGGGGGTGGTGGGTGGAATGTAAGATAACCTTCCACTAATTGGATTGTATACATGGGAAATTATAACACATAAATGATTATCTATGTATATAATCTAATTATTGAGGGGTATCATCTTAAATTCAAAGTCATCTTGAATCAGGCAAATACAGTACATGGAGGCAGACTCAAGATTGTAAGGGGCTGGAAGGAACCTCACAAGAACATTGGGTCCAGGACCCCTGTACTAGGCAGGGAATCAGATCTAGCGGATGCTATTGTCTTTCATTTTTCTCAACTGTGGTGGGGTCCAAAGAAACAGGTCTCAGGTAGTCAGGTCACCAACCATCAGAATTTTACACATTAAAACCACTTGAGCTGAATAGACACACATCATAAATTTCATGAGATCTGAATTTGACAGTATGCTATTTAATGTCCAACTAGAAATCAAGCCACAAACACCTTCCTACAAAGACTGATAATATCCAGGCTACAAAATTTGTGAGACATAACTTACTGCCTAGGTACCTAACTAGATCATGGCTCAAACTGAGATTTATGACGTAGAAAGGGAAATCATTAGATTGCCTTTATCAAATAATAGAAACAAATAGAAATTCATACAATTGTGATTAAACTGAAAGATTACATTATGCAATGTTGCAAAATTCCGCCCACCACCCCCAGACTTGTTAGAATGAGCAAAAAATAAGGACAGCTTCATTGGTATGTACAGAAAAGATGCTCCAATGAGCAAAATCAACAAAACAAGAATTTTCCTATATCTTTATTCTCTGGACCAAACTGCCTTGTTGACCAGTAGCATTTTATGCTGGTAGCTCAACCAATTCATAGCATGTGGAATGATTGTTCTTCTGGCCAGAAATGCCATGTTAATTTATGTATTTTTGCCATATTATGAAAATTTACCATTGAAGCTGCACAATCTGTAAGATTGTCCCCAGAACTCTTCTTATTCTTTGCAGAGGACAGTTGGAAGATCTGATTTGCTTAAAATCTAAAAATATAAAACAATCATCTTTAAATCAATGTCAATTTTTTTTTCAAAATCTGGTTTAACTCGTTTCCACCTGCAAAATGTGTGTAGATCCACTAACTGTTCTAACTTTTTTTCTTTCCCCTTTAAACTGCATGTGGAGGGGCAAGATTGTGGTAGGAACATAGGCTCATTTTCTCTTTGTATTACATGAATGGTCTGGCCAGATGAAAGGATAGAATAACCTTAGACACTTGCAAAGGTCAGGGGAAGAGGTTGGAAGTATTAGAGGAATAAAACAAATAGCCACTTATTGTTGGCCTGATTTTAAGAAGCAGCAGCTGATACTCAATTGTGGATGCAATTAGGATGTGATATCCCTAAAATTTCCAATCACAACACACCTGGTTAATAACTTGGAGACCTTTATTGATACACAGTAGCAGCATAGGCCAAGTAGCAAGCAAGCAAAGACTCTCACCATACAATGGGTCCCAGGGATGTTCACAGGAAGATAGATATCTGGCCAGCACACAATCTTTTCTAGCTTCAGTTTGCAGTAGTCTCACCTGGAGGAAGTTGCTGAGTGATGAACACACCCTCTCCTTGTTCCTTTCAAGTAGTATGCCTTGAGTTCATTCACTGTGTACCTAGCTGGTGCTCATTCATTGGTGGTCTGACATACTGAGACCAGCCAATGGAGGGTACTGTTCATGTGCATTTCATACACCAGGTATCTGGTAAGCTGTGATCATATAGTTGGAATCTTTCCATCCCTAACTGGGACTTTTAGATATCAGAACAGGTTAATTCCTGCAGCTGCGCTCTTATCTTTTTAATGACTAGGAGATGGGACCACTCAAGGCTCATTAGATACTCTCTACTCCCCCCCCCCCCCCCTTCTATCACCCAAATCTGTATCTTTGGAATGTGTAAGAATTGCCTTGTTACAAAGCTGCTGCCTTGCTAAGCTATGAGAACGTGATTTTGTTTTCTAACAGAGTAGTTAACCAGAGTTATACTGAATATATTGAATGATAAGCAATAAGCCCTAAAAAAGCACTAAAATTCTAAAAATTTTACATTTCAGCCATCATTTATGTTCTCCCTATTAAAAATGATATACAGTTACCAGATTAATATAGTATACTTTGCAGGATAGCTTGTCCAATAGATAAGAGAATAATCAGATTTTTTAAACACCTTGACTTTAGTAAGGCTTTTGACAGAAACCTGCATAGCACTTTTATATATAAACAAAGAAATATGGTTAAATGAAATTATCATAATGTGGATTCACAATTAATTGAAAACTATCCTCAATTAATAGTTAGTGGTGGCTCAGAACAGACATTTCAGGTGGGTTCTGCTTTTGTTTCCACTTTTATTCAATATTTTCATTAGTAACTTGGATGAAAGAATATGGAACACTGGTATTTACTGGTAGTAGTGACTGTCACAGGGCAATAAGCCTGAGGGGGTTAAGACCCATTTCCCAAGGGTGGAGATCCAGCAGAAAAACCCTGAGGACATGGGGAAACAACCCTGAAAGCCCCATAATCCAAGAAAACTTACTGGGCACAGGCATGGTGATGAGGAGCAGGGAACTGCAGATGGAGCCACCTGAGCAGTTCATCAGCCACTTATCAGTGCGGCTGGGTCAATGAGGGATGATAACATCATCAATTAGCACCAGCAGTCAGCTACAAATGATGGCTCCCAGTGAGAAGACAGGGAACAACAGCCACTCTGCAGCTGGGTGTTCCCAGCAGTTATATCTGATAGTTCTACAAGCCAGGGACTCCAGGGCAGTCCCAAAGAGAAGCCTGCCTGACTGAGGAGTGATGTCCAGCACTGGACAAGGGAAGGATGCTGAGGGACGGATGGCACAGTGACATGCAGGAACATGTGAGTAGGGAGGAGAGACTACTGACTCCATGTATTTTTTTTTCTCTTTTCCATTGTCTTTGTAAATTTGCCTTGCTCCTGGGGCCAGGGACTGTAGCCACATTTAATTGATATCTGTCCAAGACTGAGGGACCAGAAGCCCTCAAGGAATCTTGGGTGGATGACTGGGTTAGCCCATCTGACCCAAGAGAAAACGGTCATAAGGAGGAGGATTGTTCTCCCATGTTTTCTGCACATTTTATAGATGAACATGGCAGGAAGACTGAATGGTTAGTGGCCAACATGCTCACAGATGCTGTATGTACCAAAATTCACTAGAGGGCCAGTAGAGGTGATGACACATAGTGGTGCCTGCAGAAGCTACAGCCATCATCTGTATGGCCGAGACTATCAGGTTGGCATACGGAAGGGGTGTAGGGGAAGCAGAGCCCCAAGGATGTCTGTATGTGACACACCTCCAAGCAAGTCCAAGTCTGATAGGAACCTCTCACATCTGAATTTAAGAGCAAGATGTGGCAGGTGATTATCAGGTCTTCCCTCAGGAGGTGGCACACAGCAGGCACAAGTGCCAGAGAAAGCCCAAGCCCCAGCAAGGAGCACCTGGCCCCGAGCTTCTTGGGAGAAGTTGCTCAAAGGTAGATGGGCACAGGGACAAAGTTTCAAGCTCTCAGGCAGACTGGATAGCAATTCAAAATTATCTTAATAAATTGGAAGAATATTCTAGAACCAATTAGAGGCCATGTAATAAAGACAGGTTTGGAGTGCTACACTTAGACAGCAAAATTAAACATGGACATTCAAAATGCAGAATCACTGGCCAGTTAGCACAAAGGTTATAGAGGATCACAAACTGAATATAAGACAACTGTTGCTGATGGAAAAAAGATGAATTGCATCCTGCTAGAAATCTTTAGTAGCAATGTTCTCCATAAAGAAGCATGGTAATGATAGGCAAATTTAAGCTCTCAATGACAGAAAAAGAGCCTTCAAAGCTTGGCAGAATGACTTAAACTCCCAAGAGAAGCAAAATGTTTATTGTTACATTAAAGCCAAGGCTTGGAGAATAATTCAAGAGCAAAATCACAGGTAGTATGAGAACAAAGAAAAGACAGTCAAGTTTGCCAACAGCTTTAACTTTCATACTTACCATATTGTTTTTAAGAAGACTGTAATGAATTATTCCACATGTCTCTTGGAGGTAAGAAGAAATTAGCTTACTTTGCAGCAATTATGATTTAGATTAGATATTAGGGAAAACTATAAATGTAGGGTATTGCAAGTAATAGAATAGACTGCCTAGTAGGGTTGTGCAGTGTCCAGCTTGGAGGTTTACAAGAGTAGATTAGAGAGACATATATCAGGAATGATCAAATTATGTTGATCGTGCTTTTTTAATATAGAGATTAACTTAATTGGGGGTTGGTAAACTTTGGGCTGCTACTGGATCTGGCCCATGGAGTCTTTGGATCCAGTTCTCTTTGATGGCATTTGACAGAGGGACAAACCATGCTGTAATCACCTGCCTGGGGCTCTGGAGGAGGGGGACTCTACCTGCATCAAACAGCATGAGGTCTGACAGAGTGGGGCTTTCACAGTGCCACACTGCAGTTGAGCATTGGGGAGAAGCAGTATTGCTGATGGCCGAGTCTTAATGCAAACTAGTGTCCAACACAAACCAGGTTATTCTGCCCCTTCCTCACCCCCATCCCCCCACTGGAAAATGTTGCTGAACTAGATGATCTCCTGAGATATCTTCTATTCCTGTACTTTTATGATCCTATGGTTTGGCATATTGAAATGTCAGCACTTACTTTTCAGTACTTATAAAAATTAAAAAAAAAAAAAGAGAGAAAATTCCTAGACAATAGGATTGTATCTACATAATGGTTTTCCTGTGGAGACACAGGCTGTAACCAGGTTGTCTCTTAACTTTTTTCACAATAAGATAAACAAACTGATCACTTCTACTCTCCTATTATAAATGAAAGTAAAGGTGCTGTGTCCATATCTCAAATGTTTATGGAAATTCCCTTCTTGGACATCTCTATCTTTTATAAAACCTTATAAAATAGACCTAAACACAAAGATATGATCAATATTGAATTTGGGGGTATTTTGCTAAATATCTCCAGTTATATATGAAAGGATGATATTAGTCTTGTTTGTTTGTGTAACGGGACTGTCCTGGGGCTGAGTATATCACTGGTCTGCCCCCTGTCTAGGGAAGTCTGTCCTTGCTTTCCTGCTATACCTTTGTTGTTACCAAAAAATAATGTTTACATGTAGGAGGCTGCCCATTTGTTGCCCTGATGCCTAGGGCCAAAATACATGGCTCTGAATCTACCCTAATACTGTGTTCCATGTCTTGCAAATGGCATTCAAAACCATCTACAACTACCCCGGGCCCTTTGCTGGGTTGGATTTGGCCCAAATTTGGCCTCAGGCTCCACTCTGTGGGTCTTGGCCTCCTAGCCCCTTCTCAGGGCCAGACTATTCCACCCATCAATGGGCCAGTCTCTCTCCACTCATGCCCTACTCTATGCAGCCCTTTGGGTCCCACCCAGACCCTACTCTTTGCAGACCTTCAGGTCCCCTCCTTCAACTCCAGCTCTACTCCATACAGCCCTTCAGGTCCCACCTGAGCCCTACTCTGCATAGCTCTTCAGGCTCACTGTGCCCAACACTGGGTCATGCTCTGGCCCTTGCTCTGGGCCTTATGTCCCTCAGGCCCTGCTTGGGACCACACCAGGGTCCTGGTGGCATTACTGCCAGATTCTTTTCTCTTAGAGTGTTCTATCCTATCCTTTCCCCTCCACAGGGTCACCTACAAGTTGGTGGGGGATGGGGCTTTCTGGCACCCCATCCTTGCCTTTCACTTGGGAGGCACAGGTGTGGAATTTCCTGGAGACTGTCCTGCCACAGGCAGCCCCACCACACCATCCAACCCCAGCAAGGTGTAGTTTCATGTCTTACCCAGGACCAAAAGAAACTTCCCCTATCCCCATAGTTTCTACCCTAACCTCCAAGATTACTGGAGCAGCAGTCCTTAGGCTGGGCAATGTTAATCCTTTTTCACCCCAGGTGCAACTGCTGGCCCTGCTCCCTGGGCCTGGGTGTACTGTATGACTTCCCAGCCCTCCTCCAATCAGGTGGCCTCCTAGCCATCAGGTGACTGTCTAATTGGGCCTGAGCCTACCTTCCAGCTGCTTCTCTTAAAATGGCAGGCACCACTTGTACCCCGCTATAGTTTACTCCCCTGTTTGCTAAAGCTTCCTAGTGGGAGCTTGAGTATATATTTAAATACAATATCCCCTTTTCAGAATTGTAGCTGTCTAGTATAAAGTCCGACATTCTATATAGTCTACACTCTTTGTTTATAGATAGATCAGCTTGCATATGGAGTATTATTGCCTACTATTGCCATAGAATTGGTGTATGGCCAATTAAAACAATTAGACATATACAAGTCAGCAGTACCAGATGATCTTCATCCAAGAGTGCTGAAGAAGCTGGCCAAAGTCATTGTGGAACCCCTGGTGAAACTCTTTCACAACTTGTGGCACTCTAGAGAAGTCCCTGAGGACTAGAAGAAGGCCGATGTTGTGCCAAAGTTGTGCCCATCCACACGAAGGGCAGGAGGGAGGACCCAGGTAACTACAGGCCAATCAGCTTAACTTCCATTTTAGGGAAAATCCTAGAAAAGTTCATCAAGGAGTCTATCTGTGATAAGCTTATAGAAGGTAAGATTCTGAATGATAACCAGCATGGCTTCATTGCAGGCAGGTCTTCCCTTACCAACCTCATCTCCTACTATGACCAGGTAAATCGCCACCTGGACATGAGGGAGCAGGTTGACATTGTATACCTAGATTTCCAAAAGGCATTTCATCTAGTATCCCACAATGTCCTCATGAGACAATTAGAGGATTGTGGGCTTAACTCTGAGACAGTCAGGTAGTTGAGAAACTGGCTGCAGGATAGGACCCAGAGAGTCATAATGAAAGGATCTGTGTCATCCTGGTGAGAAGCAGGCAGCAGTGTCCCACAGGGGTCGTTGCATGATTCAGTACTTTTCAACATCTCTATTAACAATTTGGATATGAGGGTGAAGAGCTCAGTGGCCAAGTCTGTGGATGAGACCAAGTTATAGGGAAATGTGGTCATGATTAAAGGCTACAGATACTGGCGGTAGACAGGCTATCAAGTTGGGCAGATTGGAATCTGATGAAGTTCAACATCAAGAAATGTAAAGTGCTCCACCTTGGGTCGAGTAACCCCCAACACATCTACAGGGTTGTTGGCACCAAACTGATTAGCACCATGAATGAAAGTGACCTGGGGGTAATAATAGACAACAGTATAAATATGAGCCAGCAGTGCGATGTAGCCAGTAGGGCAAATAAGACTCTGGCATGAATCAATCGATGCATCTCCAGCAAAACCAAGGAGGTGGTTCTTCTACTCTACTCAGCATTGGTGAGACCTCATCTGGAGTATTGCATCCAGTTCTGGGCACCACACTTTAACAAGGACATGGAGAAGCTTGAGAGACTCTAAAGAAGAGTCACCTGTATGATTAGAGTCTTACAAGGCAAGCTATACAAGGAAAGGCTGAGGGATTTGGGACTCTTCAGCCTGAAGAAAAGAAGGCTGAGAGGGGGCCTGGTATCAGCTTACCATTACACTAGGGGAGTACATCAAGGTCTCGGTGAGCAATAAATCTAGGAGTAATAGCCACAAACTCCTGGAAGACTGATTCAGGCTCAGCATTAGGAAAAACTTCTTCACTGTCAGGGTGTCCAGACTGTCGAATAAACTCCTTCTAGAGGTGGTGCAGTCACCTACCCTGGAAATCTTCAAGAGGAGACTAGACAGTCACCTTGCTGGGGTCACCTGACCCCCAGTTATCTTTCCTGCTTGGTGAAGGGGGCTGGACCTGATGATCTTCCGAAGTCCCTTCCAGCCTTACAATCTATGAATCAATTATAATGTGTGTTGGATTTTAGGTTGTTGATCAGCACTCATTATTTTTAAAACCCCTGCATATTTTGTACGTTCATTTTTATACTTTCTTCCAAACTTTTATTTAAAATGAAGTTTGTAGGGAAGACATAAATCAGCAAGATGTCTTTTTAGTATCACCATCAAGCATGGTTATCCTCCATATGCAATTACCTTTTAAGAATTATCAATTAGCATCTAGATTTTTCCTAATGTATCATACTATATTTAAATACTACTATTTTTTAAAATCAGAATGGAATCCAATATTAAATCAACATCCAAAAGGATTATCACCATAGGATTATTTAACATTTTGTTCATACATCAGAAAGAAAAAGCTTTATTTCAAATCTAAAAAGAACAACAGCATAAAGTCTCTGTAACATAAGGCACAGGATTTATGTGTAGCCTCTGAAAATGAACAGAAAATGGCCAACTATTATCAGGCTATAATGCCCTTAGAAAACAAAAGGGCCCAATACTGCATGTATCGAAGTGGACATTAGAAACTGTCACCATTTACATTCTAACTACTTACAAGGAAGAGATTTAAATGTTCAGGCTTCCCATTTTGGCAGTATATGTACACATAGGATAATGAATCACAACCATTTGTATTAATTTTGGGAAGCTGGACCATAATTGTTAGATCTTTAGGTATTAAAATATAAATGAAATAGTAACTTATTTAAGACTAAAAAATCTCCAACTACTCAATTAATCACACTGTATTGCTTATGCCAAGAAAAGGAAATAACAGTCTATTTGTACACATTAACTTATAATATATCTTGTTCCATTTTGATGGTGCTACAGAGACTGCACCTCTTGAAGCAGCATCAAAGTGGAAACCAGCCAATGTTAAAATAACTTTAATTAAAGATCTTCTTTGGCCACTAAAGCATGCAGAATATACTGCATCTTTGGGGGCTGAATCAAACCATGTAGCTCCAGCTAAGTGGATGTTTTATAAATTGACACAAAAGAAAGTACATATTTCTATGGTATGTGCAGAAAGTTCATAAGCCATATATTGCTTTTATAAAACTATTTATCTCTTTCACATTTTGTAGATTTAATTGCACTCATTTGGTTACGAAGTTATTATATATCTGAAATAAGGAAAAAGTTCAAAACAAGCATGTATTTGAGTTACCCATTAAAAACTGGAGCTATATTTATAATACACTCTAATGTTAATGTTATTGCATTTCTATAAACTTCTGTTTTATTGGCTTAATGTAAAAACACTCAGGTACCTGAAGAATGTGCTTTAAATTCATGTTTATACTAATTTGTTTACTGCCTGTTGTTTAATAATGCAGCAACCCTTGCTTAACATTAGTAAAATAATTTAAGTAAGTGTTATGCAATGTCCCATGAAGTGCATTAAAGCAATAATACATTCTAAGTACTTAAAAAGAATAAATGAGATCAGCCAATAATGCAGTGGTGCAGTTAAAAGCTCCATTAAACGAATACAGAGGGAGAAACTGACATCATACATGGCTTTGCTTGCTTGCTTTAATGTTTCTAAATTAATGTAGCATTGGATGTTAACTTTGAAAGCTAACCCTCTGAAAAGTAAATGATCACAATAAAAGCTATATGCAAATATGAAACTGAAATTCACTCATAATGCCAAGTCAATCTTAAGAGGAAAATTCTATTTTTATTTTTTCAAAAAATCAAAATACAAAATGTTGCATCCTTATTTGATAAAAGCTTGCTAAATTAGGAAAATATGCCACTGAACTGAGGATGTATATTCTACAAATGCACATATCCAAAAACCAGTGCCTAAGAACAAACCTGAGATTTGTGAAGCTTCTATTTTAATGCTAGATATTAATAATAAATTATTTTTGCTTTTTGAAAGTGTTATCATACCAGTGGGATTATTATTTCTATTGGGGCTTTTAAAACTATTTTAATTTCTATTGTGTACATTATATTTTCATTATAACTTAAAATATGTATTGTCAATTGATGTTAGAAAAGTCATAAAGATATTGTAAAATTATTAGTATTAAATTTTAGCACCGATTGTTAGCTTTTAAATTGTTGGAGATAGGACCACTCTATTTTAAGTCTGTATAGTACCCAACCCACTGAGATTTTATTTCAGGGTGGGGTATTAAAGCCCATGCCCTCAAGTGACAACTCCCATTGCCTGAAATTAGATGCAACAGAATAATTAAGCATGCCTGGTTGTAGGAAGGTTGATGCACTGAAGTCACAGAGAGAAGGCAAGTTTTTTGTTTGTTTGTTTTTTCAATAGATGAATAACACCCATATTCTAATCTAATACAGCAAATCCTTTAACCGCTCAGTATGCTCTGTTGATACTACCTTGTTAAACAAAGGTACGATAAATCCCAGTGTTATCCATTATTAGGTAATATATGGCTATGTACTTGACATATCAAGTGTTTTTCTTTAGTTTAACAACTTCTACACTTCAAAATAATATTAAAACACTGTAAATTATTTATTATTTAAAGCTATTTTAATGGAATAGATTTAATTAAATGAAGATATGCCACCACAAAATTCAAACTTCTATTATGAAACTTCTAAGTGGAAATTCAGTCTTATTTTGGTGGGGGACTAAGATACTTCTGTCCCCCCTTAGAAATTTCCCTTATTATCTAAGATGATGCAGTGTCAGAAGGTAGGGGCTGCTGTATAACAAGTCTTTTCTTCTTCAAAAGTGCTCTCTGATCAAAATAGTTCCCTTTGTAAAGTATTCTGTAGCTCTATCTCATCAAATATACTTGTACTTAAGTAAAATGCCTACAGGCATGATTGACAGTTTCTTACTCATTTTATGTATTTAGCACTTCCCATTAAGCAAACCCAATAAATTCAACCAGATAATTAGTGGCCTCATCAAGCCTGCTATCGATACAATTACCCTTAATTAACTGGAATCTTGATGCACTCAACAGAGGTAATCAGCAGTAATCATTCCTAACTGAACCCTGAACCCCTAATATGTCTCTTAGTATAATGCTGTATATATATATATATATATATATATATACACATACAAGGAAACAAGCTCTGGGTGAGGACAGGGTGAATGTGGTCCCAGGAAAAGGGAGGGGCAATAGGAAAGTGGCCTCGCAAAGGGGCAATATGAGAGAGACAGTGTGAGAGGCGGTGGAGTGAGAGAGGCCTCAGTGAGAGGGAGGCAGTATGAGTGTGGCCTGTAACAGGGCAGAAAGTGAGAGGCCTAACACTGTGATGAGTTGGGCCTGACCTCAGGCTAGAGAAGAGCACAGCTGTTAGGAATATCTGTGAAGCTTGGGATGCAGTACAGGGGTGGTTGGGGCTGCATACATAGGCCCAGGAGAACAGGGCATTCAAAGGGTAGGCTCCCCCCAAATTAAGACCCTAATCATTTAACAACAAGGCATGGCAGAATACAGAGGTGGGCGGCGTGCCCAGAGGCAGGTGGGAGACTAGCACTGTGGCTGGTTGGGGAGTTCCCACTTGGCCACACTGACACAACAAAATTGTAAATCAAATATAGCAAAAAAATCAGTACAACAAGCATGCAGTGCCATATCAAAAGATGTAGCCCCGAATAGGTATGAGTGACATTCGTAATAATGCCATGGGCAATGAGAGCCCTAGGCAATGGGCATGTCACTATTATCTTGGGGGGAAAAATAATACAATCTAATTCCTAAAACTACAGTATATTTTTCCTCACAGTAACTAAGAAAGAGATGTCCATTTTGGCAACATTTATTTTTTAAAAGGAAGTAATCTTGGGACTGTTGTCATAGCATTTTTTTCTTACTATATGTGCATTCTTGTCAAATACTAGCACAATCCACATATGTAAATAAGACAAAAAGACAAGGAAAGGTGATACTGCTCTAGGATATAGACCCAAAAGCCTTTTAAATTTAAACTTCAATGACACAGGTAATAGGGATTATATAACATCTTGTCATAAGTATTTGACTCAGGAATCATTTTGTAGGAAGGATTGGTTCTTATTATTGTAGCTTCAAATTTTTATGTTAACAAATGTATGCATTGCATCACTTTAACTCTTGTCAATTCCCTGTTAAATTTCTAGTTGAAAGGCAAATTGCATGATTTTCTTAAGTACCACAGGACCCCATTTCCCTATTTAATATGCTGTTCCACATCTCTTATTCTTCTTATAGAAGAATCATGTCATAAATATACAAAACATGTGACATTCTTCTTGATGAGTAACCATGAAATAATAATTTAAGTACTTTTTTTTTTTAAATTACTGCTGTCAGAATCTTGAAAAGAATATTCCTATGAAACAGCAGCTGTTACATGTCTATTTGTCTGGAAAATGGTAAATAAGCTACCCATATCTTTAAATTGCTTTTAGTGTTTGCTGAGCCTAAAGCATTTTATTTTTATGTCTTATTTGAATTTATAAAGATGACTTCTTTGTTTTTCCTCATCATCAATTATAACACTGTATCTTATATTTAATTACAGCAAGCATGCTAGTGAAGACTGCTTGCATTGTACGTAACATGCAGTAAAACCTGCTCTGTGTTTCAAGGTGATATCTAACAGACGAGTTTGCTCATCTTCCTATTCCCTATATATCTCATGCTTGGGTAAACTAAAAATTACTACTTTTGATCAAAATATTATTTCAGCTGCTGTATAATTCTGATTATTTGACAGTCTTTCCAAACATCCATAAGATAATACAATAGAAAAACATGTTTATTTTCAAATATTTATGATAAAGCATTGTTAGACTTCTAATCTCACCAAATATATTATGAAACCACCCAAAAAAAACTAAAAAAGAACAGGAAAGCAGAGACAAACATGAATTCAGACCTAAACTTCTTGCTAAGGACTTTAATGTGCTGTTTCTTTTGCTACTGAAAGAAAGGTTTCTTTGGAACCCATATTCCAGACTGAAATAGCTTAGGTAACTACAGCAGATTTAAATATATCCTTCCTCAGATGGTACACATGTGACTACAATTATCCACTTATGGTATGCGGGGTGGGGGGAAGCAATCTCTTTTATCTTTGGCCTATGGCCAGATCACTTCTCTGAACAGGGTCAAAGTACATTAGCATGTAGGAAGTATACCTGCTGGAGGTGGTGTTGGTAATTCAGTAAGAAGCAGCCTTCTGTTTTGTGTTTACACTGAACCAATGATTCAGTAGGGTAGAAAGGGATACTTAGCAGTGTTTCATAGATTTCACAGACATCAGGGCTGGAAGGGACCTCGGAAGATCATCGAGTCCAGCCCCCTGCCCAAAGGGCAGGAAGTCAACTGGGGTCATAGGATCCCAGCAAGATAAGCATCCAGTTTCATCTTGAAGGTGTTCAATGAAGGTGCTTGAACCACCTCCGGTGGCAGGCTGTTCCAGACCTTGGGGGCTCGGACAGTAATGAAATTCTTCCTTATGTCCAGCCTGAAATGATCTTGAAGTAGTTTGTGACCATTCGACCTTGTCATCCCTTGGGGCGCTCTGGTGAACAAACGTTCCCCCAGATGCTGGTGGTCACCCCTGATAAACTTGTAGGTGGCCATCAGATCACCCCTGAGCCTGCGCTTTTTCAGGCTAAAGAGCCCCAGGGCTCTCAGCCTGTCATCGTAGGGTCTGCTTCCCTGACCTCTGATCATGCGCGTGGCTCTTCTCTGGACTCTCTCAAGCTTCTCCACATCCTTTTTGAATTGTGGAGCCCAAAACTGAACGCAGTACTCCAGCTGCGGCCTCACTAAGGCCGAGTACAGTGGGATAATGACGTCCCGGGATTTGCTTGAGAAGCATCTATGGATGCAAGCCAGCGTTTTGGTCGCTTTACTAGCCGCCGCATCGCATTGCAGGCTCATGTTCATCTCGTGGCCAATGATGACCCCCAAGTCTCTTTCGCGTTGAACACCATCAGATTCTCGTCCGCTCACTTGCTGAGCCTGTCCAGGTCAGCCTGGATCACCTGCCTGTCTTCTGGTGTGGATGCTTTGCCCCAAAGTTTGGTGTCATCGGCGAACTTGGCCAGTCCGCTTCTGACTCCAGTGTCCACATCATTAATGAAGATGTTGAACAGTATGGGTCCAACACAGGGTAGATATGCAACTTTAACCTAAGTACAGACAGTCAAAAAGCCTAAGTCTAAACCAATTCTTTGCAGGTGTGTCTAAGCTGCGTAAATTAAACTGATAAGCTAGTGAACAAACATTCACTTTTGATTCTAGAAATGCAGCCATATGCCTACAGTAGCCCAGGCTAAAAGCTGGGGGTGCTAGTGCATGCCTCCCTGTTTGGCTGGAGCAGACAAGACTAGGCCACCCACCCTGCAAGGGAAGGTTTATGGGGGAGGTGAAAAATATCTTGGGATGCTGGAGGACTATAAGTTAACTTGAATCTGGAGGGGATCTGGGACAGAAGTTCAATAAACTGACTTAACTGAAATCAGTTAAATCTGACACTAGATACATCCAGGTTTATCTTAAACCAGTTTTCACCATTTTGAAAGTGGTTACATAGAACTGAACTTCTGGGGAACATCCAGATGAGCGTGCACATGGCTTTTGTCCCATCTCATGCCCCTTTGAGATGGGGCAAGAGGCATGTGCAGGAATGAAAAAAATGTTCATTTGCAGCACAGGGAAAAAATAAGACCCTTGGATATCCAGGGGTCTAAAAGAAACAGAGTTTAAAAAAGCAGGGCAACCAGAGGCTGGGTCCTCCAAAGAGACACTCCGGCTGCCAGAGCATCTCTGTGGTTGGCTCCTTGAGCTGTTGCTAAAGCATGCAGCCTGCCTGTGCAGGGCAAGTAGCTACTTCAGCACCAGGGCTCCATTGCTGGTAAGTAAGGGGTCAGGGGGATGGAGGAGGGGGGAGGGGACTATGGGGGGACCCCCCCTGGCCTTTCCCACTCTCCCATTCCCCCCATCCCTG